>NC_092872.1:761931610-762054110 GCF_028372415.1 Notamacropus eugenii
CCAGCTTCAGATACTACTTAGTAGCCAATGTGTTCACCTCTCTTTGCCTTCCTTTCCTCCTTTGTAAAATGGAGACCATAATAGCATGTCCCTCCCAGGTTGGCTGTAAGGATCCAATGAGATAAGAATTGTGGAGCACTGAGCCCAGTATGGGGCACACAGCAGGTGCTTAATACATGTTAGCCATTACTTTGTTGCTTACTGCAGAGTGGGATGATGTTCCCTTTGACAGCTGGAGGTCCTGCACCTGTACATCAGTGAATGTTGTCACAGTCATCTGTGGGTAACCCATGATGCTGTTCCCCTGGGGCCGATCATGAGAATACATTAGAAGATGTGGCTGGGGGAGACAGGATCCTCCTGGAATAAACCCATAACCCAAGGATGGACAGGGCAGTGAGGGTCTGCGTCCCTCAGCCTCACAAGGGCCTGAGGATTAAGGGGAAAGCTAAAAGAAATTGCTTTTGAGATGAAACTTTTAAAAGAGGTTGGATTGGGTTGGGAGGAGAGGATGGTGCTTAGCCAGCCGTGGAGCTCCAGGTTGGAATCAGGTCCCTGGGAGATGCCTCACCTGAGCTCCACGAAGGGAGATCCCCATCCATTATAGACTTACTTGTTGCTTCTCCCCATGTTTATCATCAGTTTTTTCTTTAAATACTTAGCTGCTAAGCCAGCCAGCGCCTGTATACTGAGTCCACATAATTTCACTGTCTATGATACCTTCAGCCTAATGCAGTCTTCCTGTTGATCTCTTCTTGTGGCCAGGTCTATTTTTGCTCTTTGCTTGTCTAACATGATTTATAGCCCCCACTTCTGCACTCCCCTGAGGCACCAGAAATTCCCACTCAGCTATCAAAGGGCCTGTGGGTGCTCTGAGCTGGGATGCTCTAGGGGCCTGGACCCCACCTGATTTCTCATGGATTCTGAAACGTACCACTCTCTTGACAGCAGGAGTAAGTCAGCAAAGGCAGAAGTCAGTTAGGCATTGTTCCAGCCTACTTCCAGTACTTGCCCTTTGACACCCAGGTGGGTTCAGGCACCCTGACATACCCTTGCTCACAGAACACAGGCTTCAGACCTTTTACTGAAGCCTCCACTGCTCTCTGTGGGCCTTGGACACATGGAGGAGCTCATGTCTCTTCCTCTTGGGTCTTCCTGAGCCCTGTCTATCCTGTAGAGTTCCTGGTTACATCACTTCTGAAACGGATTTGGAGGTACTGGGCTCATTTGCCACCTTTAATGGAACACAAAGGCTCCTAGTGGGTTCCAGTGTCTCAACTGGAAACAGAAGAGCCCTGGGGAGATGGACTTCCTCTAGGTGATTCCATCGAATAGTGGAAATTGGTTTGTTGGCATCAGTTTGGTGACTTTGGATGGATAGATCCACAGGACACAGCAGAGGGTCTCAGAGCTGCTTTGTACAGTAAAAAGTTCAGAGATTCAGTTAGGAAAAGAATTCTGAGAAGATCTGAGTTCAGCCTAGAGCCTCCAGCGTTCTCAGGCAAGCAAGTCCAAGGGGAATGGAGTTTTCCTTATGTCCCATTAGCCATGAAGCTCAGCATGGAAGCCTGGCAGAGGAGAGAGAGGAAGCGTTACTCCTTCTGACTGGGGAGACTGAAGATGGTTTCACAGCTGAGGTGGCACGCTGGGGAGACTGAAGACCTTCCCCACTCTGCTGGGCTCACAGAACCAACTTCCATTAGTGGAGGCTGAGATGCAGGTTTCAGTTGACTAAGGAGATCTAGAACTGGGGGTCAAAAGGCCTTGCTTAGAGATGGTTTGCCGAGCAGGCCAGAATGGAAGGAGCTTCTCCTTGGCGAGGGACCTGGTGAATAACATGGCTGGCTGAGATCTGGGGAGAGAACTTCCACTTCAGTTATACCCTTAGTGGATGGATTGTCCAGGATATCGGGTAACCCTGCAAAAGCCTGCGTTGAGGAACAGCTACATTGGAGAAGAACACCTGGTCAAGGCAGTGGAGGCCAGAATGGACAACTGGCTGTAGAGAGTCATGCTTGACTGGCAGCAAGGACACAGTCAAAGCAACTTTACAGCATGCAAACCCAACTCAGCCTCCCTGTTCTGTCTGCTCTTCTAGAACGAGACACATGCTCCTAAAAATCACTGGCTACACAAAACCACACAGTAAAAGACACAAAGGTGATGAGAGAATGGGGGCAGGATCACAACACTCAACCTGTATCAGTGACACAGATAGGAACCAAAGGAAGGCGGCAGTGTAGTCTTATGCATTTAAATGACTAAGAAATGCTGAAATACTGCTGGCATGGAGTTGTTCTGGGTGAGTGGGTGGTCTCAGTGGACCACAGCTGCAGGCCATGGTGAAAGGTGGGCAAGGGGGAGAGGCAGATCAGCCTTCCTCAGCCCTCAGCTCCAAATGCCTCCAAGATTCTATGATAAATGTGGTGATTTGCCCTAAAAACATCCTGAAGTTTACTTGCAGCTTGGGAATTATTGGGATGTGGTTCTGTCTTCTGTCTTCTCTGTTTCTCCAGAATGAAAGTGCCCACATAAACAAACACAAAATTTGAGTGTGTTCAGTCATTCTCTGTCAGTCATACTGCAACAAATTCACCTCATCAGAATGAGTGCTAGAGCACAACTGACCATGCCCCTTTCTCCCCTCTGGTGTCTCAGCCACTTGGCTCCACATGAGCGTGCTTTCTGCCCAGAATCTTCATGAATGCTCACTCTTCCACTGCCTACAGCATGTGTGTGTAAGAAAGTGTGTTGAGGCTCATAGGGGTGGGTGACGGGATGACTTCATTTGTCTCACTATTTCATTAAAATGCCTTCACTTTGATCTAAGCCTGATCATCTGTGGACTGGCCAAAGCAAAACCCATGGGTTAAGACTGAGGGCATAGGGTTTGAAGAGGATTCTTATCTGCCCTGTGGTTGTGGTCTGAGGTGGTCTGCTGAAGGCCAGGAAGAGTTGTGTGCATGTGTGTGTGTGTGTGTGTGTGTGTGTCTGTGCTTGTGCACATGCATGTGTGCACCATGACCTACAGATGCCTTTGGTTTAACCTCTCTATATATGTATACACACACACACACACACACACACACACACACACACACACACACCACTGTCCTTTACAAATCATGTGGAATTCCAACATTTCTTGGTGTTTACTGTTCCTGATTTTCCCAACATATGACTGGAGGTGAGGATGGAGAAACAAAAAGAAAAGTATCCAAGCATCTAAGAAGCCCCTTTCACCCCACTTGGCTTTGACTGACCCCTGACAGGCAGCCCTATCATGTCACATGTCTGTTGTGAGATACAACTCCTGACTGGTGGAAATAATGGTGTAAGAAGATGCCAGGTAGGTTTCATGTGGGGAAGCACAGGGGCCGCCTCACTCCCTACCCCCCACATGGGAAGAAGTTGACAAATTCCCATTTCCCTTCATTCCTGGGACATTCAGTCTTTGAGATGGCTCAGAGTGGACTCCCCAGGGGGTATCAGGGTGTTGTTGCCTAAATTAAGTTGTGGTGTCCCCAGGGACTGTATTTTTCCTAGATATTCCCGATCTCCTTTCTTGGAATTATTAATGGGGTGGGAGTGGGATTCAACTGTCAGACTAAGTTAACTGGGGCAGAACTGCTCCTCTTCTCCCCACTGTGGAAGGGGACTTTCATCCTGAGTCACAAAAATATTTACAAGCCCTAGGTGTCAAATATTTGATGGCTAATACATACGTATAATTCCAGCCTGATACCCTTGGCAAGGGAGTAAGAAGCTACTGTCTCTTCTTACTACCCAACAAAGGTGGACCTCAAGTCTCTTCTGAGATAAGGTCTTCAGATCTACCCACAGATCCCTTTATCAATTCAGCTACCCAGTCTTTGATGTACAGTCTTTACTAAAAGTGAGAATTTGTCCAACAGAATAATTTTTTAAGATTTTCTGGTTGTTTATCAAGAATTTCATACATATGCATGTGTGTAGACATGCACGTACCTAAATACACACGCACACACACACACAGAAACATACACATTTGGCATTTCAGTGATGATTCTGAAGACCCACTGATCCTGCCTCAGGATTTTCCATTTTCTTTGACTAAAACCTGGTGTCCAGGAGTGATTTTAATTTTAACCAACCAGAGCTACTCTGTCTGACTCTCTCTGTATCTCTCCTCTCCTCTCCTCTCCTCCTCAGTTTCCTCATCTACAAAATGAGCTAGAGAAGGAAATGACAAACCACTCCAGAGTCTTTGCCATGAAAACTCCAAATGGGGTCACAAAGAGTCGGACCTACTGCAATGACTGAACAGCAGTGGCATCTATATGCTGGCACATTTGCCTGCCACCTTTGGTTTATAATCATTTTGCAACAGGAAGACATGGCTTTAATTCCCAGTTTGAGGCGACCATAAAAAGAACTCTGACAAGTTTAATTGAACATATGGATCCTTTTCCTCTTGCATTTATTAAACGCCTACTTGGTGCCAAGCACGTGCTGAGCACTTTACAAGTGTCGTCTCATTTGATTCTCACAACAACCTTGTGAGGTGGATGCTGTTATGGTTCCCATTTTACAGATGAGGAAACTGAGGCAGAAGTGAAGTAACATGCCCAGAGTCACACAGCTAGGAAGCATCTGAGGCCAGATTCGAACTCAGAGTATAAACCCAGTCATTGAATAGCTGGGTCACAGTGATTTGCAGCATTTCATGAGGTTTCCAGTCAATTCATTGCTTGAGAATTGGTTGTTTATATCCTCTGAGTTTGTATATCTTGGATACCAAACCCTTATCAGAGAAATTTGATACAAAGATTTCCCCCCCATTTCACCACTTCCCCTTCTTATTCTAGATGCATTAATGTTGTCTGTAAATAAGCTTTTTAGTTTCATGTAACCAAAAATTTGGATTTTATCTTTTAAAAGTGCCTCTATCTCTGGTTAAAAAACACATTCCCTACTCAAAGCTGTGATAGGTATGTGATCTATTTACCTAATGGGGGTGTAGGATGTGCTCAGGGAGGACCAGTACCAGTATCAGTACCAGTACCTTTGGTGTGATGGCTGCCGAGCCCTTTCCTGGGCTCTCTCTACCTTTTGCGTCCACCTGTTTCACCTAATTCTCACCTGAGGCTACAAGAAGCTGCAGCATGTGCAGCAGTCACACCTTGGTAAACCATTTCAGCAGACGGGCCAAACCAGGTTGAGGGTAACCAAGGGGTCTCACATCCATTGCTGAATTAGGGGGGTATCTACCCCAAGCATGTGAGGACTTCCTCTGGTGGAATGGGTGGATGAGAACAACTAGTTCCCACGGCCATGAAAGCAGATGAAGCAGGAGATGTGGAGTGCTTAGAGCTTGGTTAGACACCAAAGATGTCAGGGTCATCCACTGCATCCTGAGCCATCGCCAGTCGCATTGACTCTGTCCTGCCACTGGACTATGAGGACTCTGGAGGAGACAATGAGGCTGATGACTCCGTGCCACTCTGCCTCACTTAAATCCAATTTATGCACGAATCAAAAGGCATTTATCATAGTGATGTTACTTTGGTTATATAGACAATAACCAACCAACTCACCTAATCTGTTTCCCTCCAGTTCCTCATCTGTAATGATAATAACACCACCTGTCTCTCAGGGTTGTTGTAGGGATCAATTAAGAACATATTTGTAAAGTCTGTAGCCCAGTGTCTGGAACATAGTAAACACTATATAAGTGTTAGCTATTATTATTTATTTATTATTATTAATTTTTTTATAGTAGGCCCTGTAGTACTAAGATTGCTTATCTATTTAGAATGTGTCATAGAATACAGTGTAAGGTGTTTTCCCAGCAGGTGTTTTAATCAAACAAAGAACAGTTTCCTAGATAATTTATGTTCTCCCTTTATCACACACTGGGCTATTGAGTTCCATTGTTTCTGATTCCTGTCTAGTGTCCCATCAATTTTTCTATTTTTAACCAATACTAGATCATTTGGATGATTGCTGCTTTATAATAGAGTTTGAGGTCTGGAACTTCTCTTCCCCCTGAAGAAGAGGTTTTGATTACCATTACGTTCAGCTCCTTTTGTGTGGCGAAACACTTTACAAAAGCTGACTGAAATATTTTGGGTTATATGGCAAGAGGTGGTTATCCCCTAGGAATTAAAGGACACTTCCATTGTCCATCTCTATAAGGTAAAGGAAAGAGACTGGCCTGTGACAATCACAAAGAGGTCTCTCTCTTATTCACTGGTGATGAGATTCTTGGTGAGTCCTCTTTAATAGGCTGATCCTTCAACTGGAAGATGGGCATCTACCTGAGATTCAGCATGGCTTCAGAAAGGGCCTCTATGTGGTGTTTGCTGTCCAACAACTCCAGGAGAAATGCCAGGAGCAGAGCAGAGATCTGCACATTTGTCTATCTGTCAGTCACAAGTTCTTATGGAAAATTATGTCAAAATTTGGTTGCCCAGGAAAGTTCAATAGTACCGTATGTCAGTTGCATAACATCATGCTTGCCCAGGTTCTAGATAACTGACAATGTTCTCATGCTTTACCACCCACCAATGGAGTGAAACAAGGCTGTGTGCTTGCTCTCATGATTTTTAGAATGATGCTTTTTAGAATGATGTTGTGAAAGGCCATCAATGAGGGCAAGCATGGCATGAATGTCAGCTACCTACCTGATGGCAGACTATCTAACATGAACAGTCAACAAGACAAGATTAAAGTGGAGGGAGAGCTGGTGCAAGATGTTTTTGTTGACAGAGGACCAGGCACTAAATTCAGTCTCTGAAACTGAGATGTAACAAAGTAGGAATCAATTTTCTGTTGCTTGTGTTAGTTTTGGCCTAACAATTAACACCTGGAAAACACAGGGGCTCCATCAGTCAGCACCACACCATCCACACATGGAACCATCAGTTACGGCACGTGGGGAAGTTTGGAACACTGTGGATAAGTTCTCTTCCCTTGGCAGTGTTCTTTCCAGGGATGTACACAGTGACAATGAGCTCAATGCATGCGCTGTCAGAGCTAACTCAGTGTTTGAGAGGCTCCAAAGGAAAGTATGGGAGAGAAGAGAGAGAAGAGACTGTCAAACTGAAGGTCTCCAGAGCCCTTGTGCTGACCTCGTTGTCGTGTGCCTGTGAAACCTGGATGACCTATCAGCACCATGCCAGGAAACTGAATCACCTACACCTGAATTGTCTTAGGAAGATTCTGAAGATCACCTGGCGGATCACTACCAGGCACTGAGGTCATTTCTCAAACTAAGTGCCAAGCATCCAAACTCTACTGCAGAGAGCACAACTATGGAGGGCTGGTCACATTGTTTAAATGTCAAATATAAATTGCTCAAAAGACTTTTATGGAGAACTCACATAGGGCAAGCAGTCACATGGGGGTCAGAAGAAGTGATGCAGGGACACTCTCAAGGTGTCTCTGAAGAACTCTGGAATTGATTGCATGACATAGGAGACACTGGCACAGGACTGCTCAGGAAGGCATCTTAGATGAAAGGGGACTCTAAAGTTCTGTCACTCTCTAGCAGCATAGCTTGCCAGCTGGTTTATAGTGACTGAATCCATCAGTAATCTCCACATGGGGCCAGCCCACAGATGTATTGCTCAGACTCAAACATAGTTCAGGAATTTGCAGATGTATGATGGGGGAGGAGAAATAGGGAATCAGACCATCCTAGGAGCACTGAAAACTTACAGGTCCCTGGAGTGAACTTTCCTTGAGATCCTGGAATAACTTACAAGTCAAATCCTCAAGAAACCAGCAGCAAGGTTATTCTGGACATGCCCATCAGCATGTGGAGAGAGCCTGGCCCTGACATCAGGTCCATAGTCCAGAAGGAGACTGAAAGAATAAGCAGACAAGAAAGGATTCCACCACCAATTTTAATGTGAGGACAGGGATGTTCAAAACACAAACCCAGAGGAAGAAAATGGCTTCAAAACATCAATACACAAAGCCTCAAAGAAAAGCACAGAGTGGACATAATTCAACTAAGATTTCTGGAAGAGAGCAAATAGTTAAAAGAGTAAAAAGAAGTTGACAATAATATTTTTCACTGAGGAAAAAATTGGAATTTAAACAGCAGCCAGGGAAGAAAGAATCAGAAGTGGAATAAAGGGCTTGTCACAACTGAATTTTAACAAAAGGGTAAGCTGAGGCAGATGCCTGTGCATGATAACATTTATTAGTAGGGGATGCTGCCTATCAATAAATAGGTCAATGGCTTGCCTCCATTTATGCCAGAGGCCCAGAGCAGAAGGACACTTCCCCTTCTGTGGGTTTTGGGGAGCGCAGAAGAAAGAGCAGGACAGGGTGACATCATGGGGTTAAGGCCTAGTTTCAGTGCTGAGGCCAGGGAACAACCTGATTGGTTGAAAGTTTGGTAATGGGGGCTAGTAACAACCCTCCTCCTCCTGTGAGACTAAAAGGTGCCCATGGCCTGAGTACAGGTGCAGGATAGCGGCCCAGACATTGGGACAGCAAACCAGACATCTGTGAAAGACAATTTGGTGGCATAAAGATGTCAGGTCCAAACCCCCTTGCTTTCTTATCCATTTCTCAAGGGTAGCAAAATTCCTTGAGCAGGAGAGCTGGACTTTTCAGCTTAACCTATTACAGACCAGCTGAACTCTGAACCAAGTTTAGAGACAAAGAAGTGTAACTTAGACAATTACAGGACGAAAGTAGTTTCAGAACAAAATCAATAAATCGTAAATAGGATCAATAAGAAATGATACAGAATTCATCTTAATCTTCAGACTTGCCCCAAGAGCGGCAGAACCTTGTCCAAGCAACAAATGTACGGAAAACTAGAATGGACCAAGTATTATCCAATGACTCCATGACACAATGAGCAAGATCCAAATGAAACCAAAAGAATGAAAAACAGAAGGCACGGTAAAGAAAACTTATCCTGAAAATCATATCAAGGAGAGAGAATTTAAGAGTCATTAAAACCATGGCCCTAAATCTTAATTCAAGGAAACATCAAAAAAATACTACTGGATGTCTTTAGAACTAGAGATCAAAAAGGAAATAAAAAGACCCCAAAAGAACCCATCTCTGGAAAGAACCCCAAGTGAAAACTCCCAGGATCCTCCTAGCCCAAATCCAGAGCTTAAGGTGAAAGAAAAAAAAATACTGCAAGCATCCAGAAAGAAAGACTTACCAAGGAGCAGACAGCTGAGAACATTCCAGAAGACAAAGGTTTTTGAGGAGGGGGAAGGTGAGGGACAAGGATCTCCCACAAACCAGATGAAGCAGAAGTCTGTGCAACAGAGGAGGGTCTGCTGGGGGAGGAATCTGAATAGAACAGCAATCTCATTTGAATGGATCAAAGGAGAGACTCCAGAGGGCAAGGGATGAGAGATGCTCCCCAGTTCTTGATGGAGATGAAAGATTCAGAGCATAGAATTTTACTCCTATATACGCACATTTTTTTTGGGGGGGGCCACGTGAACAATGCTGAAATGCTGCCCTTGGGTATACAAGTTCACAGCAGAGGTTTTGTTTTCCTTTACCTCTCAATTTAAGAAGGCTGAGCAGGGTAAGTGGAGTTTTTGCTGAGTGAAAAAATATTTATTTGAAAAAATCAGAAGAAAATCCATTTAACTTATACAACTGTGTCAAGAAGCATTCTTAATCCAAGATATTATTTTAAAAAATAGATAATCCTAACCACATAAAATTTAAAAGGTTTTACTACAATAAATAAAGATCAAATATGAAAAATTGTTGAGTAGCATGTGTCAAAGGATACATCAAATCTGACCAAAACAAGTCCTTTATATCCAGAGAGAGACCTGACACCAGAGTGAATCAAGAGTCATTGCCCACTGATGAGTGCTGAAAGGATGTGAATGTTTCTAAAGTCCTGGCTACTATAAATGCCCTGAAAACAGGTCTCCAAGCCACACTAAGAGAAAGTCATGGGAAAATAATCTTTCCATCTCTTGTGAAGGGGTAAATTTTGTGCATGACAATAACATCGTGCTGAAATAAGAGGACACAATTCTTTGGGCCCCAAACCGGAAAAGGAGGCAGTAGAGTTGCTGATGGATGGTAGGAAAGGAGATGTCTGGACTTTCTAGGAACCAGGATGAGCCTTGGAAGTAGAGTCAGTACTATGGGTACTGTGTTTGGTAAAGGGAAGGAACCAGAGCTGGGTGTTCAAGGCTATGCAAGTGTGCACTGTTGGTCTCCAGTTTCCCAATCTGGAAAACAAATGAGATTATTTCCAAGATCCTCTCAGGGAAATCTACCCAGGTTCACTGTTGCTGAAAAAAGAAGTTACCAGGCATTCACACCATCACATTTCAGGCAGCTCAGACCAGCCTTAGGCTGAAATGGCATTCCTCTCCATTTTAATAATTAAGATCTTTCCTTTTTGTTACTGAGCTGGGTCTGACTCATTGCGACCCCTTTGGGGGTTTTCTAATGAAAGAAATTGGAGTAGCTTGCCCTTTCCTTCTCCAGATCATTTTCCAGATGGGGAAACTGAGAAAAAACAGGGTAAAGTGACTTGCCCAGGGTCACACAGCTAGTAAGTGTCTGAGGCCTGGATTGGAAGTCAGTTCTTCCTGACTACAGGCCCTTGGCTCCATCCACTGGGCCACATCCCTGCCCCTCTGCTACTCGGATTCCCAATTCCATTCCCTGGACTCTGGTTTCCTCTGCATTCTTGGGTCCTGGCTTGTTTATCAACAGGGCCTGGGGAGGTTACAAGACTTGCCCAGTCACAGCTGGCATGGAGGTCGTTAAATCTGAGGGGCAGCCCCTGGTTTCGTCAGCCTGCAGATTCTACAGTCCTCAGACCCCCTCAATCTGGGGGGGACATTTTCTCCCCAACTTCTAAGGAGGGGAAAGGGTGGCACTGAGGAGGGCTGGAGGGGAGGGCGGACTCTAGCCCTAACCCTTCTTTTCCTCTGGTTCCATCTGGGACCACAAGAGCCCGGCGCTCCTGCAGTGATGACGGGAGGGAGGGAGCCTGGGCTGCTGCACAGAATCAGAGGCTGTTCTTGGAATGACAGACACCGAGCCAAGGTCTATGAGGGGGATTTCCTCAGGGTCAGTTTCAGTTTTGGTCTCCCAACCTGTGCGGGCTCCTTCTGCCCAGTTACTATTGACGTTAGTTGTCTCCCGCCCGCTATTGGCTGGCAGAGCCTCCGGGGAGCCAATCAGAAGTGAGAGATTCGTCCCTTTATAAACCCAGCGCCCACAGGTCTCGGCGACGTCGGGTTCCTGTTCTGCGGACCATGGAGCGCTCCCTGGGCGCTCTCCTTCTGCTGGGGACCCTGGCCCTGCCGGACACCTGGGCGGGTAAGGAGAGACTGGACGCAGCGCTCAGGGGTAGCCCTGGGGCCGGGATGGGGCTCCCTACCCGGAGCTCCGGACCCCAGCCCAGGGGTTTCCTCGGACCGGCTCCTTCTGGTCAGTGCGGTCCGGGCGGGGTGAGAGGGGGGAGCCCGGCGCCCCTGACGGGGGCTTTGGGGGGGTGTCTTTGTGTAACCCTTAGTTTGGGGGGGGGTGAGTGGATCGGTAGGGGCGGGAGGTCATGGGGAGGGTGAATGGGGGCCACAGTCCTGGGGGCGTTAAGGAGCAGAGCGGTCCGGGGTCCCCCCGATATCCCCCCGGAGCCCCCCAAGGGCGAGGACAGAACCCGGGGCAGCTTTGATAAAGAGCTTCCCGGAGGATGGGGGGGGCAGGTGAGGACACGAGGGGGGGCCGGGGGTGAGCAGTGTGGGGGACCCCGGACCGGACCGGAGGTGGGGGCGGGGAGAGGGGGGCAGCGTCCGGGTTCTGGGGGCTCGGACTCGCCGGGGCTGCTGTCGGGACGGCTCGGTGCCGATCTCAGAGCGCGGAGGTCTGGAGAACAGGGCGGTGCCCGGTGTGCCAGCGAGGGGCGGGGGTACGGGGGCATCTCTGGATAACGGGCTTGGTCTAGGGTCAAGGGCCGCTTCCTGGTAGGGCGGGGTCAAGGGTTACTCGTGGGCGTGGCGGGGTCAGGGGTCGGGCGTGGCGGGGTCAGGGGTCGCTCCGGGCGGGGCGGGGTGCAGGTCTCCCCCGGCGCCCCCCGCCCTGACCCGCCCGTCCCCCGACCCAGGCCCTCACTCCATGAGGTATTTCGACACCGCCGTGACCCGGCCCGGCTCGGAGCCGCGGTTCCTCTCCGTGGGCTACGTGGACGATCAGCAGTTCTCCCGCTTCGACACCGACAGCCCGAGTCAGAGGGCGGAGCCGCGGGCGGCGTGGATGGAGGGGATGGGGCAGGAGGACCCCGAGTACTGGGAGCGGGTGACGCGGATCCACAGGGAGACAGCACAGATTTACCGAGGGAACCTGGAGACCGCGCGCGGCTACTTCAACCAGAGCGCGGGGGGTGCGTGACGGGGGCGGGGCGGGGGCGGGAGCGGGGTGCGCCCGGGCCCCCTGGGGAGGGGGGGGGATAGGAGCCCCCGGGGGTGTCAGCCAGGGTCCGGCCTCACTGACCCGGCCCGCCCGGACAGGCGTCCACACCTTCCAGACCATGTACGGCTGCGAGGTCTCCCCCGAGCTCACCTTCCAGCGCGGGTTTCTCCAAGACGCCTACGACGGGCAGGACTACATCGCCCTGGACACGGACACCCTGACCTGGACAGCGGCCGTGCCCCCCGCCGTGAGCACCAAGCGCAAGTGGGAGGCGGCGAGCAGGGCGGAGAGAGATAAAGCCTACCTGGAGGAGGAGTGTGTGGAGTGGGTGAAGAAGTACCTGGAGATGGGGAAGGAGGCGCTGATGAGGACGGGTAAGGGGGGGCCCTCCCCAGTGTGCGGCACCCAAGGCCCCCTGAGGCCCTTCTCCCCCTCCCCTCAGCCCCGGGACCCCTTGTACCCCAGGGCATATTGTAGGGTGTTCCCTCCCCCCATCAGTCCTCGTGCCCCTGAAGGGGAGGGGGGAAGGGGAGCCTGGTAATGCCCCTGCCCTTTGCTGCAGACCCACCCAAGTGTGCTGGGCACTCAGGGCCCCAACCCATCCTTCTCAGCCACTCCTTACCCCTAGCCCTGTGTCCCCCACCCCCAGGAACCCCTTGTACCCCATGGCTTGGACTGTGGGGTGTTCCCCCGTTCATATGCCCTTGGAGGGGAAGGGGGAAAGGGAGCCTGGTGATGCCTCTGACCTTTGCCTCCAGACCCACCCTCTGCCAGAGTGACCCGCCACACTGCCCCCCATGGGGAGGTGACCCTGCGCTGCCGGGCCCAGGACTTTTACCCCAAGGAGATCTCCCTGACTTGGCTGAGGGATGGGGAGGAGCAGCCCCAGGACACAGCGTTCATTGAGACCAGGCCTGCAGGGGATGGCACCTTTCAGAAGTGGGCAGCTGTGGAGGTGACCTCGGGCCAGGAAGGCAGATACACCTGCCGAGTGCAGCACGAGGGGCTGCCTGAGCCCCTCACCCTGCAGTGGGGTAAGGACAGTGAGGAGGGGCTGGGAAAGGGCACCCCCACCCCACAGGACCAGAGGGAGGGGGAGTTACTGGGGGAGATGGGGGAAGGGTTAGTGACTCAGGCCACACAGGGATCAGGGCCTCTTACTTCCCTTTTCCATTTCAGAGCCAGAGTCCTCATTCACCTGGCTCATTGTGGGGGCCATTGCTGCTGCGATCCTCATCCTCATTGCAGTCATTGCTGTAGTTTGGCACTGCATAAAGAGGCTTTCAGGTAGACTGGACTGGGCTGGGAGAGGGGCCATTAGGGATCAGGCCCCATGGAGATCCCAGCTTCCCGAACTGGCAGCTTGTCTCTCTGTCCTCAAGTCCTCTCCTTTTCATCTAAGGGACAGTCAGATGAGCCCTAAGAGTGTAGATGAACAAATCTGTAACTGGAAGCCATTTCCCTGGAGGATGCCTGGCAGGGTGTCACAGGCTGGCTGAGTGGGGAATCTGCTTCAGACTCAGCTCAGACATGAACATGGGGGTCTCTGCTGTAGACCAGCCTTGGGAACCCCCAGGGGCAGGCCTGGAGGGGGAGAAGGGCCCATTTGGGGGCCTTTTCTGTCTTCCTCTTGAATCTAGAGGCTAGAGGGGTTTGGGGCATGGGGGTACAGTCCTGGTTATTTGTTGTCTCCAAGACAAACCTTTGAACTTCTGAGACCCTAGTGTGGCCTCCTCTCCTAGATTCTTCACTGGAAATTTGTTTTCTTTTCCAGGTGGTAAAGGAGGTGATTATGTTCCAGCCGCAGGTAAATGAAGGGTGGACATGGAGGGTAGAAAGAAGGGGCCAGCCCATGGTGTCTCTGGAACCTGAGTAATGAGGAGCTTTTGCCCAATACCCTGCCCTTGGTGTCCCCTTCCCTTCCCATATCCTCGTTCTGGAATGCATGTCTCTGACTGGGTTGTTTCCCTTCTTTGTCTCCAGGCAATGACAGTGCACAGGGGTCCGACGTCTCTCTCACAGCCAAAGGTGAGACTCTGGGGGCCTGGAAGGCGGGAGGGGCCTAGCAAAGAGGAGGAGGGTCTGTGGGAGGTTGGGCTGAGGATGGTCTGGGTGGTGAGGCTGGCCCTTCAGAATGATGAGGGGCTGGAGGCCAGAGGGCACTTGGAGGATCCCCCTGAATCTGTCTTTCCTTCTTCAGCTTGAGAGAATTGCCTGGCATAGACCTGAGATGGAAAACCAGTCTGCAGTTCCCCTACTGTTCCTGTTGACCCCTGGCCTCTCTCCCCTGCATTGACCCCTGCGATTCTCCCTGGACTCTACTGGCCCAAGCCCAGGGCAGCCTCATCAGGGCCCTCACCCTGCTCTCTAAGGCCTTCCTCCCTCCTCCCTCCTGTCTCTCTGCTTTGGGCATGAGCCTCCTTCACATCTGAGGCTGCCCTGACCTCTGGGGTCTCTGCCTGACCGCTACAACAGCCTGATGAATCACTGCTCTGGAGTCTGCAGCTTTTCTCCACAATCTCAGCTCAGCTTCACGTTTGGGTGGGGAATTGTGGGGGACAGGATGACCACGTGGAGATATTCTGGCCCCATGAAGGGGGGAATAAATGAGAGTTTGGAGATACCTGAGAAGCCTTTTATTTGTTCTGCTGAGTCTGGGAGTGCAGTTGGGGGCTGGGCCCAGAGGGAAAGACACCTGGGGGGAGGGACAGTACGCGATGAGAGGGCAGACCTTTGTGTTTGATTTATACCCCTCTGGGGTATGTATGGATGTGGCCTATTGGGACTTGTTTCAGGGCTTCAGACAGAGCCCAAGCTGGGCACTCCTCCTGGCTCTGGAGCCATGCCTAGACAGGGTGCTGGGTCACTAACCCATGGGCCGCCCGCCCATAGGCTGCCCCTCAGCACTGACCTTCACAGAGGTCAAGATCTCTCTGTTTTGTCGCTTTCGTCACAGATATAAAAGCAGTATTTTTGTTCTGGGGACAGGAAGTCTTGTGAGAAGAGAGGACACATCTTCCATGGGGGCTCACTTTCCTCATCTGCAGCAGAAAATGGGTCTAAGTCGGGCTCTGACTTAGAGGCAGGAAGGCCTGAGTTCAAATCCCATCTCAGACACTTAATAGTTTTGTGACCCTGAGCAGGTCACTTAACCTTTCACCTCAGGAATAGGGGTGTGGGAGGGTCATGATAGCCCCTCCTCCCAGATCAACTGAGATCATAAATACAAAGGGCTCATCAAGGCTCATGATAGAAATGAACGCTGTCATTATTATTGCTTTCAAGCAGTAATTCCTGATTCTGCCGGTTCCAGACATTCAGTCATCTTAATACTCTGAAACGATGACTGTCATCCTTCAGAGCCCTAGGAATTCCTCCTGGTGTGAAGTCAGTCACTTACCTCCTAAGCAGGGACCCGCCTGCCACCTGGTGGATATGCATGGTACTACAGGATTTAGAATTAGAGTATCCTCTCTTCTGAAATGATGAGTGTGAAGGGGGGAAATGTGTGACGTCCTCTGACAAACCAGCCCCTGAAGCCTCCAGACTTCATGGTGAGCTTGGGGACTTCCCAGGCTCATCAATGTGAGTCTGAAGGGGCCTCGAGGCCCTCGGGTTCAGCTGCTTAGGACAGCACCTGGTCCAATCCCCAAATCCATTCCTCTGAGCTCTGGGACTTTTCTATGAAAGTAAAACCTGCCTGATAACGTTTAGGTGCAGCTTCTGAAGCCCAGGCTAGCTCCGCCATGGGTGTTCAGAGGAGCTGGTCTGGGATATCCAGGGAAGGTTCCAGTGAGAAGGGGACTTCTACATCAGATAATCTGTGTATATTGACCCCCGTGCAATCTGATGAGAGTTTTCAGGGGGTCTGTGAACTTGGATGGGAAAAAAACCACATCTTTATGTTGACTAACTTCTAATTGAAATGTCATCATTCCTTTGACTATTAAATTTTCAAAAACCACATGAGTGTTCTGAGAAGACATTTAATGTCTTTTAAAAAAGCTTTTAATAAAATCTTCACCAGATGACACAAAAAATTTAACATGTCCCAGTCTAGGTTATGTCAGAATGATGAGGGAAATACAACTGTGTGTAGGTATCTTTCAGCATTTTTTGTGCCTGAGTGTGTGTATACATACACCCATAGCTATGAATACATATATGTGCATGACAGACAGTAACCACTAACCAATTAATTCATAGATAAGATTTATGAAATTGCCTGTAACCTTTGACCCAGCAATACCACTACTAGACCTATTTGCAAAGATGATTGGGGGAAAAGGAAAAGAATCTATATGGTCTATAATATATATAGCTGCTCTCTCTGTGGTGGCAACAAACTGGAAATCATGGGGATGCCCATCAATTGGGACATGGCTGAACAAGTTGTGTTACATGATTATTATAAAATACTACTGTGCTATAAGACATGATGAAAACATGGAAAGACTGACAGGAAATGATGAGGGGCGAAGTGGGCAGAACCAAGAGAATGTCACATACATTCTCAGCAATACCGTTTTAAGAACAACTTTGAGTGACTAAGTCACCTTGACTACTGTAAGCACCCAGATGAACTACAAAGGATCTGTGAAGGAAGGAGCTGTATGCATGCAGAGAAAGAACGGATAAACAGAAGCATCTGAAGAATGATTTTACATACACACACACACTCACACACACACACACACTCACACACACACACACACACACACACCCCTGTGTCTAATGGTATCCATCTCTAGGACTGGGGGAGGGGAAGAAAAAAGGGGAAAAAATTACATGGTAACTTTGTTATATAACAATTTACTAGGAATACCATGTTGTACATAACAGATTTGCAGTTCCATGGATACTCTCTTTTTCTTCTGTGTTATGGAAAATATTATTTTATTTCACAAATTCAAAATAAAATACAGAAAATTACAGATAAATCAGAGCTACAACTGGTTGCTCTCATCTTCGAGCTGGGCATCAGTGACTACGCCAGATGTGAGGCCACAGTGTTGGTGGTGTTGGATTGTTCCACCTGTTAGGAGCCCAGGTCACCAGGACCACTCTGAGGGAGGACCAAGGGAGGAGATGAGAGGACAAAGAGGTCATAAGGGAAAGACCTGGGCCAAGAGGCCTGACTTTGGTCTTTGCATCCTTTCCAGTGATTCCCTGCACTCTCCTGGGGTCCTTGCTTTCAAAGGTATTCAGGACCTGGTCCCCTCCTCTTGTTAGAGACATGCTTAGCAACATCCAGCTTAGGTTTAGGTTCAATGCTGGGATGAAATGAGGCACTCACAAATCACTGAACATTAAAGAAGGGAGGTTGACTTGCTCCTAAAACAGCAAGGATGTGCGCCAAGGACATGGTGTGTTTGTCCTTTGTTGCCAAAGACCATGCCATTAGAGAAATAATGACATGACTTGCACTTGACTTTGTTTTGAGTGAGGGAGGGCTGTGCAGGCCACCAGCCTCACTTCTCCTCCAGAGCCACCTGAATCCAGTGACCAGATGTTCATCAGGATGACTGGAGATGACTCAGGATGAGGCAATTGGGGTTAAGTGTCCAAGGTCACACAGTTAGTGAGTGTCAAGTGTCTGAGGTGAAATTTGAACTCAGGTCTTCCTGACTCCTGCACTGGTGCTCTATTCACTGTACTACCTAGCTGCAACCAAGGACGTGATGACATTTTTCTGGATAGGGCTCCTCTCACGTCCAGGTGGAAACTTGTCTGGTCAGTGGGACAGGGCAAGATGACTTCAAGGAAGCCACCATGTGGAAGAAGTCACAGCTCCCTGTGGATGGGACTTTAGGTGCCCTTAGGTCACCAGGAAGCTACTTCATGGGAGACGAAGGCCAATCAGATCCTAGGGACAGCTTTGTTGCCTTTTAGGGAAAACTAACCTTTTTTCTGGGGAAACCAGAAAGCCCTGATTCCATCCCACACCCCTCCTCCCCAACCCAGGGATCTTCTAAAAGACATTTCACCGTTTTCTAATTTTCAGGATTTGATTGGACAATTACCCTGACCCAGGAAATACAAGAAGTGAAGAAAAAATACCTTGCCTCAATAAAGAGTAACCAAAAGAAAAAGGAAAAAAAATGGGGAGGATGAAAAAAAGCAGGAATTCTAGACTTTCTTTCTCCTTTGGAATGGTGTGAACCTCAGATCTTCATCATCTAGTCCCGGTGTCAAATACAGCTGGAACCACTTAAAAATGTAATTTGGAAATAGTTTACAAAATAAAGATTCAATAAAACATAAATAATGTTAATATGGGGTTTTCTCACCAGTGAGCAGCCCAAGGGTCCTTCCACAGAGAGCCTGGCAGGCAGCAAGTGCTTATTTTTTTAAATTTATTGTATTTATTTTCAGGGTTCCACAATCACTACCACACAACCTAAGCTTTTTCTTTCCCTCCCTCCCCTTCCCTCCCATCCACCCCTCCCCTCTCTCCCTGAGGCGGTATATAAATTTAAATAGGCTCTACACACACATTCCTATTAAATTCATTTTCACCACAGTCATGTTGTATAGAAGAATTAAAATGAACAGGAGAAATCATATGACAAACCAAAACATTATACAAAAGAAAAAGATCTACAATCTGTGATTGAATTCCACAGTTCTTTCTCTGGCTGTGGAAGGCATTTTGCCTTAAAAGAGCACTGGGAATTTTTTGAAGTCCTTGCACTGCAGTGAAGTTCTAAGTCTGCCAGAAAAAATTCTTTCACACTGCGGTTGTTGCTGTGAACAAAGTTCTCCTGGTTCTGCTTCTTTTGCTCAGCATCAGATCCTATAAGTCTGTCCAGGCCTCTCTGAAGTCTTTCTTTTCATCATTTCTTAAAGTGAAATAGTATTCCATTACATTTATATATCATAATTCATTCAGCCATACCCCAGTTGATGGGCATCCCCTTGATTTCCAGGTTTTGGCCACCACAAAGAACGCTGATATAAATAATTTTTGTGCATGTGGGGCACTTTCTAGTTTTTACGATCTCTTGGGGATACAGTCCTAGAAGCAGTATTACTGGGTCAAAAGGTATGCACATTTTTGTAGCCCTTCGGGCAGACTTCCAAATTGCTCTTCAGAATGTTTGGATCAGCTCACAGCTCCACCAAAAATGAATTAGTTTTACAATTCTCTCACATCTTCTCCAACATTTATCATCTTCCTGTTCTGTCATGTTAGCCAATCTGATAGGTGTGATTTGGTATCTCAGAGTTGTTTTGATTTGCATCTCTCTAATCAATAGTGATTTAGAGCATTTTTTCATATGATTATAGATATCTTTAATTTCTTCCTCTGAAAACTCCCTCTTCATATCCTTTGACCATTTATCAATTGAGGAATGACTTGTATTCTTGTACATTTGGCTCAGTTATCTATATATTTTAGAAATGAGGCCTTTATCACAGACACTAGTTGTAGAAGTTCTTTCCCAGTTTTCTGCTTCCCTCCTAATCTTCGTTGCATTGGGTTTGTTTGTGCAAAAACTTTTCAGTTTAATGTAATCAAAATTATCCTTTTTGCACTTCATAATGCTTTCTATCTCTTCTTTATTCAAAAATTCTTCCCTTCTCCACAAATCTGAAAAATACACTACTCCTCGCTCCACTAATTTCTTTATAGTATCCCTCTTTATACCTAGATCATGTACCAATTTGGATTTTATTCCTTTGTAGGGTGTCAAGCCTTGGTCTATGCCTAGTTTCTGCCTCACTTTCATCCAGTTTTCCCAGCAATTTTTGTTGAACAGTGACTTCTTATCCCAGAAGCTGGGGTCCTTGGGTTTGTCAAACAATAAGTTGCTATATTCATTGTCTACTGTGTCTTGAGTACCTAGCATATTTCACTTCTCTACCCCTCTATTTCTTAGCCAGTACCAAGTGGTTTTGATAATTACTACTTTATAATACAATTTGAGATCTGTTAGAGCTAGGCCACATTCCCTAGCATTCATTTTCGTTAGTTCCCTTGCTATTCTGGACCTTTTTTTCTTCCAGATTAATTTTGATATCATTTTTCCAGCTCTAGAAAATAATCATCTGATAGTTTGATTGGTATGGCACTAAATAAATTAATTAATTTAGGTAGAATTATCATTTTTATTATATTGGCTCAGTCTGCCCATGAGCATCTGATGTCTTTCCACTAATTTAGATCTGACTTTATTTGTGGGAAAAGTGTCTTGTAACTGAATTCATATAGTCCCTGGATTTGTTTTGGCAGGTAGACTCCCAAATATTTTATAGAGTCTACTGTAGCTTTAAATAGGATTTCTCTTTCTATCTCCTGCTGTTGGGCTTTGTTAGTAATATATAGAAATGCAGAAGATTTGTGTGGGTTTCTTTTGTAACCTGCAACTTTGCCAAAGCTGTTTATTATTTCAAGTAGTTTTTTACTTGAATCTCTGGGATTCTCATATTATCTGTAAAGAGTGATCACTTAGTTTCTTCTTTGCTTATTCTAATTCCTTCAAGTTCTTTTTCTTCTCTTACTGCTCCAGCTAGCATTTCTTTTTTTTTTATATTAATTTATTTATTTAACTTTTAACATTCATTTTAACAAAATTTTGGGTTCCAAATTTTCTCCCCTTTTGTCCCCTCCCCCCCAACACCAAGCGTTATAATTGCCCCTATGACAAATCTGCTCTCTCTTCCATCATCCCTCTCTGCCCTTGTCTCCATCTTCTCTTTTGTCCTGTAGGGCCAGATACCTTTCTATATCCCTTTACCTGTATTTCTTATTTCCTAGTGGCAAGAACATTACTCGACAGTTGTTCCTAACACTTTGAGTTCCAACTTCTTTACCTCCCTCCCTCCCCACCCCTTCCCTTTGGAGGGCAAGCAATTCACTATAGGCCAAATCTGTGTAGTTTTGCAAATGACTTCCATAATAGTCGTGTTGTATAAGACTAACTATATTTCCCTCCATCCTATCCTGTCCCCCATTACTTCTATTCTCTTTTGATCCTGTCCCTCCCCATGAGTGTCGACCTCAAATTGCTCCCTCCTCCCCATGCCTTCCCTTCTATCATCCCCCCCACCCTGCTTATCCCCTTATCCCTCACTTTCCTGTATTGTAAGATAGGTTTTCATACCAAAATGAGTGTGCATTGTATTCCTTCCTTTAGTGGAATGTGATGAGAGTAAGCTTCATGTTTTTCTCTCACCTCCTCTCTTTATCCCTCCACTAATAAGTCTTTTGCTTGCCTCTTTTATGAGAGATAATTTGCCCCATTCCATTTCTCCCTTTCTCCTCCCAATATATCTCTCTCACTGCTTGATTTCACTTTTTTAAGATATGAGCCCATCCTCTTCAATTCACTGTGTGCACTGTCTCTATGTGTGTGTGCGTGTGTGCATGTGTGTGTGTGTAATCCCACCCAGTACCCAGATACTGAAAAGTTTCAAGAGTTACAAATATTGTCTTTCCATGTAGGAATGTAAACAGTTCAACTTTAGTAAGTCTCTTATGACTTCTCTTTGCTATTTACCTTTTCATGCTTCTCTTCATTCTTGTGTTTGAAAGTCAAATTTTCTTTTCAGCTCTGGTTTTTTCATCAAGAATGCTTGAAAGTCCTCTGTTTCATTGAAAGACCAATTTTTCCCCTGAAGTATTATACTCAGTTTTGCTGGGTAGGTGATTCTTGGTTTTAGTCCTAGTTCCTTTGACTTCTGGAATATCCTATTCCATGCCCTGTGATCCCTTAATGTAGAAGCTGCTAGATCTTGTGTTATCCTGATTGTATTTCCACAATACTTGAATTGTTTCTTTCTAGCTGCTTGCAATATTTTCTCCTTGACCTGGGAACTCTGGAATTTGGCCACAGTGTTCCTAGGAGCTTCTCTTTTTGGATCTCTTTCAGGCAGTGTTCTGTGGATGCCCTGAATACTTATTTTGCCCTCTGGTTCTAGAATCTCAGGGCAGTTTTCCTGGATAATTTCATGAAAGATGACGTCTAGGCTTTTTTTTTGATCATGGCTTTCAGGTAGGCCCATAATTTTTAAATTGTCTCTCCTGGATCTATTTTCCAGGTCAGTTGTTTTTCCAATGAGATATTTCACATGATCTTCCATTTTTTCATTCTTTTGGTTTTGTTTTGTGATTTCTTGGTTTCTCATAAAGTCATTAGCCTCCATCTGTTCCATTCTAATTTTGAAAGAACTATTTTCTTCAGTGAGCTTTTGAACCTCCTTTTCCATCTGGCTAATTCTGCTTTTGAAAGCATTCTTCTCCTCATTGGCTTTTTGAACCTCTTTTGTCAATTGAGTTAGCCTATTTTTCAAGGTGTTATTTTCTTCAGCATTTTTTTGGGTCTCCTTTAGCAGGGTGCTGACCTGCTGTTCATGCTTTGACTGCATGTCTCTCATTTCTCTTCCTAGCTTTTCCTCCACCTCTCTAACTTGATTTTCAAAATCCTTTTTGAGCTCTTCCATGGCCTGAGCCCATTGGGTGGGCTGGGATACAGAAGCCTTGACTTCTGTGACTTTCCTTGATGGTAAGCATTGTTCTTCCTCATCAGAAAGGAAGGGAGGAAATGCCTGTTCACCAAGAAAGTAGCCTTCCATAGTCTTATTTTTTTTCCCTTTTCTGGGCATTTTCCCAGCCAATGACTTGACTTCTGAGTGTCCTCTTCACACCCACCTCTCTTCCAGATCCTCCCAGCCAGCACTTGGGGTCTGAGATTCAAATGCTGCTTCCCAGCCTCAGGGCTTTGGGCGGGGGCTGCTGTTCAGTGTGAGATTAAGTTCAGGTGCTCAGGTCAGGGCAGGGCCGCCTCCCGGGCTCAGTTCCCTCATGGGGTTTATGCAGAGACCTTCAACAATGGATCTGGGGTCCTGCCTGCTTGGGGAGCCCAGGTCTGCTGCTGCCTCGGCTGCTGCCTCCCGAGGGGGCCCGAGTCACGGGGGCACCCCACTCCCCTCTCCACCCACCAAAGAGGCCCTCTCACCGACCCCTGTCACCTGTGGGTGGAGGGACCCGCGCACCCACCGGAGATCCCGTCCCCGAAGCCCGCTCAGACCCGCCCCCGTCGGCACCCAGTCCGCGGAGCAAAGGACCTTTTGCGAGAGGTTTGCAGGTCCCTCCGGAACAGAAATCTCCTTTGCTCCAATGTTCTGCAGCCTTTCGGTGCTGCAGAACTCGCAGTGAGTTGCTATTTACAGATGTTCTATGGGTTGTGGGTTCGGAGGTATGTGTATGTGCATCTTTCTACTCCGCCATCTTGGCTCCACCCCCAGCTAGCATTTCTAATACACCCCTGAACTTATTGGAAATGCACCATGCTCGTCCTCATTGCATGTAATGCTTAGTGATGGTTTTAGGTAGATACCACTTATTATTTTATGGAAACTTCCCATTATTCCTGTGCTTTCCAGTGTTTTCAGTAGGAATGGGTGTTGTATTTTGTCAAAAGCTTTTTCTGCATCTATTGAGATAATCATGTGGTTTCTGTTAGGTTTGTTGTTGATGTGATCAATAATGTTAATAGTTTTCCTAATATTGAACCAGCCCTGCATTCCTGGTATGAATCCTCCTTGATCATAATGTATTATTCTCAAGATAAGTTGACATTTTATTTTTGTTAAAATCTTATTTAAAATTTTTGCATTTATATTCATTAGAGAAATTGATCTATAATTTTCTTTCTCTTCCTGGTTTAGGCATCAAACCCATATCTGTATCATAAAAAGAACTTGGGAGAACTCCTTCTTCCCCAATTTTCCCCAATAATCTATGTGGTATTGGAATTAAGTATTCTTTAAATGTTTGATAGAATTCACTTGTGAATCCATCTGGCCCTGGAGATTTTTTCCTAGTGAGTTGATTGATGGATTGTTCAATTTCTTTTTCTGAGATGGGCCTGTTTAAGTGTTCAACTTCCTCTTCTGTTAATCTGGGCAATTTGTATTTTTTCAAATAATCATCCATCTCATTTAGATTGTCGAATTTATGGGCACAAAATTGGACAAAGGAATTTCTAATTCTGGTTTTAATTTCCTCCTCATTGCAGGTGAGTTCACCCCTTTCAATTTTGATATTGGTAATTGGTTTTCTTCCTTCTTTTTTTAATCAAATTGACCAAAGGTTTATCAATTTTATTGTTTTTTTCATAAAATAAACTCTTTGTTTGATTTATTAGTTCAATAGCTTTCTTAATTTCAATTTTATTAATCTCTCCTTTGGTTTTCAGTATTTCTAATTTGGTATTTACTTGGGGATTTTTAATTTGTTTTTTCAGCTTCATGCCCAATTTTTTGACCTCCTCTTTCTCCATTTTATTCAAGTAGGCATTCAAAGATATAAAGCTTCCTCTAAAATTTGCTTTTGCAGTGTCCCATAAGATTTGGTAGGTTGTCTCATTAGTGTCATTCTCTTGAATGAAGTTGTTGATTGTTTCTGTGATTTGTTGTTTAACCCACTCCTTCTCTAGGATTTGATTATTTAGTTTACAATTAACTTTTGGTCTGTGTTTTCATGGCCTTTTATTACATATAATTTTTATTGCATTATGATCTGAGAAGGATGCATTGACTATCTCTGCCTTTCTGCACTGGATTGTGAGGTTTTTATACCCTAGTACATGGTCAATTTTTGCATATGTGCCATGTACCACTGAGAAAAAGTATATTCTTTTCTATCCTCATTGAGTTTTCTCCAGAGACCTATCATATCTACCTTATCCAGAGATTTATTCACCTCCTTAACTTCTTTCTTGTTTATTTTAAGGTTAGATTTATCAAATTCAGAAAGGGGAAGGTTGAAGTCCCCCACTAGTATAGTTTTGCTTTCTATTTCTTCCTGTATCTCCCTTAACTTCTTCTCTAAGAATTTGGATGCTATACCACTTGGGGCATATATGTTTAGTAATGAAACTGCTTCATTTTCTATGGTGCCTTTTAGCAAGATATAGTTTCCTTCCTTATCTCTTTTGATTAGATCTGTTCCTACTTTTGCTTTATCTGAGATTAGGATTGGTACTCCTGTTTTTCTTACATCAGCTGAAGCACAATATATTCTGCTCCAACCTTTTACCTTTACCTTGTATGTATCCCCTCCTTTCAAATGTGTCTCTTGTAAACAACATATTGTTGGATTATGCCTTTTAATTCATTCTGCTATCCCTTTCTCTTTCATGGGAGAATTCATCCCATTCACATTCACAGTTATGATTATTGTCTGTGTCTTTACCTCCATCTTCTTTCCCACCTTTTGTGCTTTTAGTTCTCCCTTCTCCCTTTCTCTCTAAAACAGAGTTTTCATTTTTGACCACCACCTCCCACAGTCTTCCCTTCCTTCTTTCAGCCCCCTTCCCTTTTATTCCCCTTTACCCTTGCTACTTCTTTTCTCCCTTTTAGCCTCCACTCCCCTTTCTGTCCCCCTTCCTCTCCTACTGCTTATAGAGCTACTTAGATTTATATGCTTAATTTTGTTGTTCCCTCCTTGAACCAAATTAGATGAGAGTACTTCTCAAACAGTGCTCATCTTCCTCCCCTCCTTCCCTCTACTGTAATATAATTTTGTACTTCTTCCTGTGATATAATTTACCATTTTCCAGTTCTTCCTTTTCATGTCTCCTGTTACAATCCCCTTGCATGTTTAAATCACACTTTTATCATCACATAATTTACTTTATACCCATTCCCTCTATCTATGCATATCCCTTTTATATTTCATAATTGATATTCAATTCTCAAGATTAACAAGTATCATCTTCTGCCATAGGGAGGTAAACAGTTTGCCCAAATTGAGTAACAAGTTTTTTCCTTGTGTTTACTTTTCTATGTCTCTCAAGATCTGCATTTGAAGTTCAAATTTTCTATTGAGTTCTGGCCTTTTTATCAGGAAGGTCTGTAAATCCCTTTTTTCATTAAATGTCCATCTCCTTACCTGAAATGTTATGCTGACCTTTGCTGGGTAATTGATCCTTGGTTGTAGTCCCAGCTCCTTTGCCTTGTGGAATATCAGATTCTAGTTCTTTCAATCTTTTAATGTAGGACCTGCAAGGTCCTGTGTGATCCTGAGTGTAGCTCCTCAATATTTGAATGGTTTCCTTCTAGCTGCCTGTAGTATTTTCTCCTTCATTTGATAGTTCTGGAATTTGGCAACAATATTTCTTGATATTTTTAGTTTGGGATCCCTTTATGGAGGTGAATGGTGGATTCTTTCGATGACTGTTTTGCCCTTTGGATCTAGCATTTCTGGGCAGTTTTTCTTGATGATTTCTTGGAAGGTATTGTCCAGAATCTTTTTTTCATTATGGTTTTCTGGTATGCCAGTAATTCTTTAATTTTCTCTCCTGGATCTATTTTCCAGGTCAGTTGTTTTTTCCAATGAGATATTTTACATTTTCTTCTATCTTTTCATTCTTTAGATTTTGTGTGACTGATTCTTGATGTCTCATAGAGTCATTAACTTCTACCTATCCAATTCTTCCAGTCTGTTCTGGGCTGTGAAGTTGCCTCAGTTCATCTTCTATTGGATTCTGCACCTCCAAAATTTGGTCAGATTCTCTTTTTAGAGGTATCTGAGGGAGTTTGTCCCAATTGCTCCCTTTAAGGAGTTATTTTATCCAGATAGGTTTTGTACTTTCTTTTTCATTTGTCCAATCGTCCTTTTAAATTCTTCTGATTTCTTTTTTCATATTTTTAAAGTCATTAATCAGTTTTTCTTCTGTTTCTCTAATTTGGCTTTTAAAATACTTCCTGAGCTCTTCCAGGAAGGCTCTTTGTGCTTTAGACCAGTTCATACTCCCTTGTGAAGTTTCAGATGGGAGTACAGTCTCAATGCTGATGTCTTTGGTATTTGTGTTTTGGTCCCTGTCCCCATAGAAAGATTCTATGGTCTTTTTTGCTTTGCTTCTTACTTATGATAATCACCCTTTTCCTGACTTATAAAATAGATCTCTGCATCTGGGGCACAGGGGACTCTGTCCCACAGTTCTCATGCCTAAAACTTAAGGCTTTGTGTGATGTGAGGGAGGGGTGGTCTGGCCATAGGAGGTCTCATCTGCTTAGCTAGAGCATAGGCAAGCTCAGGGGTTGGTGATCCCATCTGCTAGTGTCTTCCCAATTCCCCTTGGGTGCTGAGTTATGCCTGGGGTCCTGATGTTGGCGGTTGCAGGCTTCACTCCCCCGGGGCTCAGAATCTTCTCCCAGTTTGCTGAGGTGGAGCTATCTTGACAGCTCTTGTCTTGCACCGGTCCCCTTCAGCCACAGCAAGAAGGACTCTCCTTAGCCATTTTCCTAGCCTCAAGGGCTAAGAGACTGTTTACCCCTTCTGTTGCTCCCACTGTTCCAGAGTTTTCCCGGGGAGATATTCTCTGGGCTTGTCAAGGTCAACAAGGGGAGGGAGATAGCAATTACCAATCACTGTGCCATCTGGGCTCTCAGAATTGGAAATTGTTCAGTATGAATTCTCTAATGGACGGTAAGTTCTATCTCCCTACAGAAGACATTTCCAAGTTGGTTAGAGTGATAGTTTTTTTCTAATATGAATTAAGTCAAGTAATCTCTTTGTTCATATGGAAGACATTGCTTCATTCAATATTTTCATAAGTTCTCGCTAGTATGAAGCCAGTGATATAGAATAAGATCTTGAAGACCAAAGGCTTTTCCACTTTTATAAGCTAACCTTAACTTGTCCAAATTAATTGTATTTATGAGGTTTGTTACAGGCACAATTTTTTTGATATTGGGTAATAACTCTGCTCATACAGAATGTCTTCCCACATTCTTTTCGTTTATTTCCTCTAGTTTGAATTGCTTAATGTTGAATGTGGTCTTTATACAGGCAGGCCTTCCAATACTGTTTACATTTAAAAGGTTTCTTTCCAGAATTGAATCTTTAATGTTCACGACAAAAGCCTGGCCATAATGCTTCTTACACTCATAAAGTTTTCTCTCCAGTATGAACAATCTGATGTTAGGTAAACCCTTAACAGTAGGCTTCCCACAATCACTATATTTACGAAATTTCTCAAATTTGAATTTTTAAATGTTCAATAAGCTGCCCCCTCCTGCTGAAGGCCTTCAGTTCATAACTTTTCATCCAAGTCTGCATTTTCTGATTTTGTTTGTCCTTTGTTCTTGAAGAGGACCATGACATCAGGAATGTGACGACACGACTTGCAAGTGAATTTGGGTTTAAGTGAGGGAGGGCTGTGCAATGCCACCAGTCTCACCTTCCCCTCTGGAGTCATCTGGCTACTGGTAAGGTATAGATCAGGATGACTTGGAATGGCCCCTGAGTAATATGTACACTTCACCTGAAGACCATCCCAAACCCATTATGTTTATAAAACCTTTCTCTGTTAGGAATTCTCTAGTGAAGAAAAAGTTGTGAATTCTGGAGGAAAATGTTTCCATCTTCATTACATTGAAAAGTTTCCTCTCAGGGTAAATCCTATTATAAGGAATAGGTTGTGATTGAAAGGCTCCAATGTGAACTTGTTGATTTTTGTTTAATTCTGTGGTTTTGGAGGAAGCTTTACCAGATTGATGACACTTATGAGTTTCCTCCTATTTAGTTTAGGAAGACAGGCTTCCCATGTTCATTAGGCTCATTAGGTTTCTGTCCAGAATAGTCTATGATATTCAATAAAGTCTGGTTTAAATGTAGAAATTATCTCTCTAGAGCACATTTTATGACTTTTTCTTGGTTCTAAAGATAAAATGAAGCCTTCTCTGCCTGCATTGTATTTGGGAAGATCCTTTTCTAGAGATACTCTGTGTTGTACAAAAAGCTTTGGTTCCAAACTGACACTTTGGACAGATTTATCACCTGTACAATCCATCACTTTACTAGGAGTTTTTGTTTGGTTGGCATTTCCTTGCTGAGAATTTTTATTCTCCAATCTCTGCTGCCTTTCTAATATGGCATCACAGTCCCAGCCTTCTCTCCAGCTGGAGATATAGAGACCATCCTTTGGAAATCTGTCCTGGAAGAACTGCTTCACAGAAATGTGCAGTTTGGGAGATAAATGCTTGTTTTCAGACCTAGTCTCCCAATCTGAAAAAAAAAGAAAAAAGAAAGAAGATAGAAATGTCCCCAGTGCCCACTTGCTGTACACTTCGTCCTGGTTCTGTGCCTCTTTCAGAAACAATTATTGCTCAGCTTTAAAGGAGAGAATGAATCAGTCTTGTTGGTGCAGTCACTTCCAGTCTAAACAAGGTTTCTGACTGACACCACCATCTTGTCAGGGAGGATGGAGAGGAATTATAGTTTATAAGAGAAAACTGAAGCTCAGAAAAATTTCTGTGATTTGCTCAAAGATAATCAAATAACTAATACCTGAAACACAACACGATCTCAACTGTCATTTCTGTCCCTCTAGTCTTTTTGCCACACAGTGCTGCTTCCACACAGTGGAGGGGACATTTAAGTAGAAGCTGGGAGTACTTTGAGAGGATTCTGGCATTAAGTGGAAGGCTGATTGGACAGTCTCTGTTTTACTGCCAATTTCAGATTCTGATTCCCAATCTTCCTTAAGTTTAGGATAATGGAAACAAGAACAATCGAGTCTGAATAACCCATTTTCTTTTCCATGTGTCTGCACACTAGGGAACTCAGGGTGTGACATTTAAGGACATAAGGTACTTGGGTACCTACTTGTCTTATGAGACAAAGATTAAAATTTGATGTAAGGCAGGATGTAAGGATGAAGATTGGGGTCAGTCAATATGCATTTTTAAGCATTTGTTACATGCCAGGGATGCAAAGAAAGGCAAAAGATAGCTCCTGCCCTCCAGAAGATCACAATTGAATAATGGGGGCCCCAACAAGCAAAGCACAAACTGAATAAACAAGAAATGGTTAAGAGAGGGATGACCCTAGAATTAAAATGAGTTGGGGAAGTGTTTCCTGTAACAGACACGAACTTAAAGTTAGTTGGAGGGCTTTCAGGAGGTAGAGATGAAGAGGGAGAGGACTCCAAGGAAGGAAGATAGCCAGAGAAAAATACCTGAAGCCAATAGATGGAGGGTCTTGTTTGTGGAACATTAAGGAGACTATTGTCACTGGATCTGAGAGCGTGTGTGGAGAAGTATAAAAGTGTGAGAAGACTGAAAAGGTATGTTTAAGGAGTAAGGTGGGAAGAGCTTTACCAACCAAAAAAGAGATTTTGGATCTGATCCTATCATGCCAACCTAATATGTGTGAGGTACCACCTCTGAGCGTCTTTCCCTCCCAGACTGATTCTTTTTTGGAAGGCAAACTAGGCCATCTTCTGACTCAATTCTAACCTAGCCTTTAATCACCAATGGACACTGCCTCAGACAAAGACCTGGGAAAGACTTTAGCTTAAAAAGGCCAAGTTCTCCCACTGCCTCTCACGCCATTGCCTGTAGTTTTAACTTATTTCTTGCCCCTGTACTCTGAGGACTCTGCAGGAGTGAGACTGATGACTTTGCACAGCTCTGCCTCACTTGAATCCAATCAGCCTCTTGATGTTAATGGTGGGAGAGGTAAAGAAGCAATGTACTAGAGCAGGAGAGGTTGGGATTGAGTGAGGAGAGGAATGGAATAAAGGAAGAGATCATGGCAGAGGATGTTAGAGAGACGTGAGATGCACAGATGGGGAGAAGAGGTGGCTTGTGGTGAATGGCCTTGACTGCTGAGAGCATGGAGGGAGGCCCAAGGAAGAGTTGCTGGGGTGAGTGGTGTGGAGAATCAATCAGGCACAAGTAGGACTGCACTGATGCAGTGTAGGTCGATCAACATTGATGAAGCACCTACTGTGTGCCAGGCACTGTGCTAAGCTCTGGGGATACAAAAAGAGGCCAAAGACAGTCCCTGCCCCCGAGGAGCTTCCCATCTAATCGGGGAGGCAATGTACAAACAAGTCCAGACAAAATCAGCTGTGGACCGGATAATGGGGAATGACCAAGAGGGAGGGCACTGAAAGGAAGAGGAGCCCAATAGAACATAGTGGGCCCAATCATAGTGGTTGCGCACCTTCCTGAAATCCCATTCAGTAACACATGAAGAGCAGCAAAGGATTCATATGGAGGGAGTCATCCAGGACTATGGTTGGACCAGGAGAAAAGGGATTTGAGAGAAAAAGAAAGTGCCAAACTAGGTCAACAAGGGATCAGGATCAAGAAGGAAGCAGAGAGGAGTCAGGCCATTGACAATAGCTCTGGAAGGTCCAGGGGGCAGAGGTCAACAGTGAGGATGCAGAACAGACTCAGGAGTAGTAAGGCCCAGGAAAAGTTGGAAGGAGATGTGATTTGGAATGACTTTCAGTGATTTGGAATGACCATCAAAGTCCTTGAATAAGCAAGTATAACACTTGTGAGTGAGGGTGAAATGAGGGTGTGACCAACCCTGGAGATAGTGGAGGAGCTGAGAAAGGAGCTGAGGGAGACTGGACCAGCACATGCACTGTCATTCTTGGAAGGAGGGCAGGAGCAGGCAGAGGAGGAGACCATGAGGCAGGCATGAAAGTCACTGAGAAAGAGGGGAGAATGTTAGGGGTGGCAGTGGGGGTAAGTATATAGTACCAAGATATGGACTGGGTGATAGGTTTGGCTCAAAAGAAGAAGGTACTGAGTGATGATGGGAGAGAGGGAGAAAGTGGGAAGGATTGGGGAGAAAGAGGAGAGAGAGACAGACAGACAGAGACAGACAGATGGACAGACTAGATTGTGAAAATGTTAAGGGAGATACAGAATTCTGATTTATCCACCAATGACTGAGTCAGCAGTTATATAATGGATGAGAAAGCTTCCTGTGACTGCTTGGTCAAATGTTCAAACAGCATTACTATTGGTCGGGAAAGCCAAGAGCTCAGGATCATTGGAAAAATGCTTGGGACTGAAGTCATCCTCTGCAATGGCCTTCTCCTTCCCTCATCAAAAATAGCGGGTTTGGGTTCATGGAGAGCCTTGAATGAAAGCAGTACAGCAGAGGAGTAGAATGTATTTTCTTCTCAAACCTCCTTCACTATATCTAGTCCATCACCTATCTACCCACAGAACTGGAACTTTTAAATGAATTCTTTGCCAATATTCCTGATTATTCCAAGCAAAATGCCAGAACTTCCGCATTAAAATGAAATGTGGTGGATCCTGCAGATACAGAAACGTGTTGTTCTCTTTCCCAGCTTGTCTTCCTACGGATGGACCCAGCTCAGTATACGGATGAGAAGTGGTAGAGAGAGCAGCCCTTCCCAAGTCCCGTAAACCTGAAAGGTCTGGCTCCATACAGAGTGGTGAAGTGGCTCCTCCTGCTTCCTTCATCTTTCCCTATGCTTTTTTGACCTGGCAGTTTCTGATCTCTGTCGCTGCATCTGCAAGGCAAACCCATGCTAATAGCTGCAAGAGGAGAAGTTATTTTGGTTATGGCAGACTACAGAAGGGTCCTGTCAAGTACGGTGCTGGGAGTAAACGACCTTTCAGGCCCCCCCCACCTTGGACAATCTGGACTTCTTTCAAGCTTGTCCTTGCATTCCCATCACCCAACACAGTACCTGGCCTAAAGGACCCCTTGCCTCTCATTGCTGAGGCTGTAACGCATCGTGCTATCGACATCAGTGGCCTCCTGCACCTGTAGGATGCGTTACCGACCACCAGAGGCTCGGGACAGCAGCCGATAGTGGAAATGTTAGCACCTTTCTTCCCAGGAGTTAATCCTTCCCGAAGCTCCAGCCTGGGAAATGTTCGTCCTTAAAGACAGCAGTGCGATCCAAAACATTGACAACACCGCACGCAGCGAACCAACCTGACCAGGCTCAAATCCTCAATGGAGGGACTCTAGTCCAGGGTCCTGGGCAGCCCAAGTCACTCTTGCTCAAAAACTAGAGGTTATGTGAAACTTGTCAGACCTTGGCTTCTATGTCCCTTGGCACTTTGGCTTAGGGGAGAAATACCGCGGCTAAATGAACACACCTCCAACAAAACCCGGGGCGGCTGATAACCAACACCATGGAGCAGCGATAGTGCCTCATGGGGTGCGGCTTTGGTCATCTAATCCATGGTGGTAGCAGTGCCTCTATTATCTGACCTTGGCTCCAGCTTGACCGGCTCCAGCAATACCAAGCTGCCTTTGTGGGACTCCCTAGTCCGGATGTGATAGCCTGGGCTCTATCTGAGCAGCCAGACTGTCCACGGCATCTGTTCCAAAGGAGTGGGGAAATGCGGTAACAGCCTTTTGCATCGTTGAGGACAATTCTTACTACTGGTCACATGTCAGATCCACCCATTTCAAGAGTAGTATAGGCATCCAGACATCAAACTCTGACTAAGGAAGTTTCTAAGGGATTCCTGTAATCTCAATGGGGCCAGTTCCTTCATCAGGTGGTCTCTTTAGTGACAGAAAGGCCCTGATTTAGATGCAGAGCCAATTGATCAATAGTAGAGTAGTTTTGCAGCACACATATATGGGTTTGGTAGCTGTAGACCCAATGAATACTGGGGTCTTTTAATAAAGTAACAAACCCCAGTTTGATGGCAAATCACTAAGGTGATGGTGGTAATGATCAGGGCATAGGATCTGCTGCTACATTCAATCCAGTCATGGGAGATCCACCCCACAAGGGTCTCAGCACCATAGGGGTGAAAATAACCAGTGGTTTGGTTATTTACAGGCAATTCAAGCCTTATGCTAATAGAACCCCAACCTCAGCCATCTCCCACTATTCCTTAAGTATTGGTATAAAAAATGATTGCTACCTTTGCTGCCATGTCTGCAAGTCAAACAACCAGAGTGAATGCCAAAGGAAGACAAAGTGAGCTGGATAAGGACCAGCAACCCTACAGAACAAAAGCCTCTGGGTCCCTCGAGGATTCCAGGATCAGAGAACATTCCAGGCTTTACATCTAGTCTTCCTTTCAGGGGTTTATGGTTTCCAGCTGAGGTTTGGGGAGAAGACAGAGTGATGATGGCATCTCATCAGATAGCGAAAAAATCAGTTTGACAAGCAAAACTATAGAACAAAAGCGAACTGTTGAGTGTGGAGCTTGGAGTGAATGACCCACTAAGGCCCTTTCTAGCCCTGTCATTATGAGACTTTAGGATCAATGGACATTCCAGGGTGTTAAGTGTGTTCTCTCTTTTTTGGCTCTGCAGTGGCCAGCTTACAGCCAAGTATTCCAGCAAAGAATTTCTACTTACATGCTGAGAAACATAAATTTGACAAGTAAAATGACAGAATTCTCTGAGGTGCCAGTGGGGGGGCTCGTTGGGTCATCTCAGCAACTCCCATGGATTTAATGACTTTCTCTATGGTGATGATGCTCAGGTTGACCTTTCCTGCCTCAGACTCTCTGCTGACCTCCAACCTTGCCTGACAACTGCCTTTCATTCCTCTCAAAATGGACATCTAGGAGACATCTTAAGCTCAGCACATCCCAAACAGAGCTGGTGATCATCCCTAAACCTTCCAACTTTCTGTCCAGAGCAAAACCATCTTCTCAGTCCCTCAGGATACCAACTAGGGCACTATCTAAGCTGCTGCTGGAGCTTGTTGAGTACGCCTTTGGCAAATTTCTAAAACATGCTCCCTTCTCTCTTCTGTTACTGCCACCAGACTGGCACAGACCCTCATCCCCTCATACCTGGACAATTGTAATAGCCTGCTGGTAGGTCTGCCTGGCTCAGTTCTCTTCCTAAGAGAACTCCATTCAGCCAACCAAGTGCAGGTGTGACTATGTCAACCCCGTACTCAACAAAACTCCTATGGCTCCCTATCTCCTCCAGGATCAAATACAAAACCATTCAAAGCCCTTCCTAACCTGGCCTCTTCCTACCTTTTCAGTATTCTTACACCTTACCTAACCCCCCCTCCACTCCATGACACACTACTCTTCCATCTAGAGGCACTGTCCTCCTGGCAGTCTCATGAACAAGACATTCCATTTCTCAGCTCCAAGCAGTTTCTCTGGCTCTCCCCCATGCCTGGAATGACCACCATTCTTTGCTTCTTTTATGTCCCAGTAAAAATCCCACCTTGTACAGGAAGCCTTCCCTAAACCCTCTCAATTCTTTTCCTCTTTTGCTGTTGTGGTTCTATTGTTTAAGTCACATCTGACTCTCCATGACCCCATTTGGGGTTTTCCTGGCAAAGATACTAGAGTGTTTTGCCATTTACTTCTCCAGTTCATTGAACAGAAAACTGAGACTTACCCAGAGTCACATAGCTAGGAAGTGTCTAAGGCCAGATTTGAACTCAGGTCTTCCTGACTTCAGGCCTAGCACTCTATGCATTGCACTACCTTTTAATTATTTCTGATTGATCCTTTACATCACTTCCTTTGTATGTATTTGTTTGCATGTTTTGTACCCCATTAGACTGTAAGCTCCTTGAGGGTGAGGACTATCTTTTGTCCTTTTTTGTATCCCCAAAGGGAAATCTTCCAGGTCACACGACAAGAGGAGGTTGTCCCGCAGGAGCCCAAGGACACGTCCATTGTCCATCTCTAAGGAGGTAAAGGAAATAGATTTTCCTGCGACAATCACAGACAATCTCCATAGAGGAATGTCTTTTTTTTATCTGCTTGTTTACAAACAATTGCTGATTGGAAAAGATTCCCGAGTTCTTTTAAAAAAGTGAACAAATGATACAAAGGCCCTATAACATGTAGACATTAACTATAGTCAAGAATGATTCATCCCTGTAAAGACACTGTTCTTGCCAAAGAGTAATTAATCTAAAGACCATCTCAGGCAATGGCAATGTTTCACACCAATCAAGAACAACAAGCTGATTGCCGTTTGGCTCATGGAGGGTATTAAATGTCAAATGAAAAGTATAAAGCAGGAATCAGCGATCTATCCCATTCTTAAACCTTCTTTGTCATGTCTGCCACAGAATCTGGCAAGAAACCCAAAGGGGACTTTGAAATAAACGTTCCCCTGGAATTAATCCCACAATATTAGCCTGGATAGTTCCAACAAAAATGCAGCATTCTAGCATTATAAAATAGAATATTATGCCTCATGCATATTTAGAAAGACCTAATTATCTCTCCATTCTGACTACCTAAAAATGGAACCTGGCCCATTAAGTGGAGGGGATGGATTAAAGAGCTCAGCTCATCAAAGATCATGTATGATGGATGTACTTTGTTAATGTTTCCTCCACCCAAATCCAATTCCTTCTATTTCCTGCATCCAAATGGAACCCAAACACAATTTGATCCCTGTTCCTTCTCATATCTTTCATAAAGACCTATTGGGTTTAGTCTCTTTTACCCTCCCTTCCATCCTTTTTTGCTTAATGTTTGTAATTTATTAAGATGGTTAAAGAATCTCAAATATTCATTCTCAGGAAATCAAAACTGAAAAAGTGAGTTCCTCATTTGGATTTTGTTTTGAGCCATTTTGCTCATTGCCTGTCTGAACCAACTTGAAGCAAGCAAACTGTGTTTGACCTGTGGCTTATGGCATCACTTAGTTTTCCACAGTGACATTTTGCACAGAAAATGGGAATGCTGTTAGCCTGTCATTATTTAAGGACAATGTGGATTAATAACAGACATTAGTCTGCTATCCCACCTTTGAAGGCAGTTGGGAGACAGAGGATTTGACAAACAAACACAATAAATGTACTGCTAACTCAGGGGGTCGCAGCAAATCTGCACAGAGGTCCCATTCTGCCCAGCCATTGAATCATTCCATGCTTGAAATATGGTTGCCCTTTCTTGACTTGGCAGTTTATAGAAGACTGTTTTAGTTAGGTGCTACAGTGGATAGAGCTCCAGGCAAGGAGTCAGGAAGACTCATCTTCCTGAGTTCAAATCTGATTCCAGACTCTTTGTAACTGTGTGACTCTGGGCAAGTCACTCAAGCCTATTTGTCTCAGTTTCCTCATCTGTAAAATTAGCTGGAGAAGGAAATGGCAAACCACTCCAGTATCTGCCAAGAAAACCCCAAAAGGGGTCACAGAGAGTCAGAGGTGCTATACTCCCAAGTTTCATCCAGTTCTAAATCTATGACACTGTGTGTTGGGGGTGTAAGCTCAGTTTCACGTGGACAGTCTCGGGCAGGTAAAGGTGAGGACTTTTAAACCTCAGAGTTCTCATGAGGCCCCCCAGGGAACAGCTGGGAATTGAGGTGTGAGACACGGACTGTCTCGTGCATTTCCGCCTCTTCTCCGTGGGAAACTTGCTGGGGAGAGCATCCCACCCTTGAGACTGGCCCATGGTCTGAGCACACCTGTTGTTGACTAGCTAAGGGCTGAGAGCAGGCACGGTATTCACGTGCAAACTATGTAGCAGGAGAGCTTAAGTAGGGACAGGAAAGCCTGAAGGCGCTCTTCGCGCTAAGGGGCCCTTAGAGGGCAGAAGGTCCTTCCCCTCTCCTGCTCCCATCCTCTTGCTGTACGATCTTTGCCCCTTGGGAGGAGGAGGATTCCTCTCTCCTGAGGAAGAATTCACCCTGCACATGTAACTAAGATCCTGAATAAAACCTAACCCTTGTTCGGCTCTGGAAAGTCTCTTCTCTCAACACGTTTATCCGGTTGATCCCCAAAGGCCTGGACGACAGGTAAGAAAAGGCTCGGGTAGCCCTTCGGCCTCAAGGCCGAACAACTGTGATCCTACCAACTGAAGTCAAATGTTACTAATTAAACATTAAAAATTTTAAAAATGCATTTGACACTTTCCAAAGCAATCACCATTGAGTTCTCCCTTTAAGAAAACATTGGTCATGAAGAAGAAATAATATTTATAAGCTTGTTAATATTCCTTCACCCTCTTGCAATTTTGTTGGGAACTTTTACATAAGTATTTTTGGACAGAATTTCAGAATTGTTTATGATTATCTGCTTTCCTTGGCCACTCCAAAATGGATCTGAGGACATTAGGTGGGTGGGAGATGGCAGAGAGGACATCCTCGTTTCAACCAAGACCATGAGCAGGCCATTTTGTGTGTTTTCTCATCCTTTTCTAAAACTCTGGATCTGATGAATATCTACAAAATTGGCAGTCTTGGCTAGCAGCAGGAGAGGAAGCTGAGCTGTCTAGAAAGGGAAGGCAGGCCCTACTTCTTTTTGTTCTTAAGCTTGACAACATTGGCCTTGGTTGATCCCCTGTAGCTCTCCTTAGCTGTCCTCACTAACATATACCTCCAAAAATAGGTATTTGGGGAATTTTGTTTTTAAACATTTTTCTAATGTCTGACCAAATTAACATAATCTAATTTCTATAGGATGCTGATTGAATTTGTTCTATTTTGCGATCCTTTGTATAAAGTGGATCAACTCTTTGATTGACTACTTAATAATTAAGTGGGAAAGTATGGAGGCATACTTTCTCTTCCACCTCACATTTTTAACAGCAAGCAACATGGAAGGAAATTCATTAATTTTTCTTAATTCTATCTTGCTCCCTTCTTAGCAAACAGCAAAGTACATAAAGCATTTCTTTAAAAGAGAAAAATCTTCCAAATTAGGTCTCTAATTAGGAATACTGTTCCTTAAGGTTTCATGTGGTGAAGTCCACTGTCCCTTCTCTCCTATCTCTGCTGACCATTCTGAGCAGCCATCATGCTCGTGGCCCTTCAGATGAATTGATGAGCCAAACTACAAACCCATCCTTCTAAATTTGGGGGAGCAAATCCACCTGCATGGCTTCAGCATCCCCATTTAAAAAATAAATTTTCTGCATTAGAAAAAATAGTCGCAAGTTTATATCGAAAGGTAAGGAGCCCCAGAAGTGTTCCTACAGCCTTGTCCTTCAGTCCCAGTTCTTTAGGCCATTTCAGCAACATACAATGGATTATTCCATTTCATGAAAATATGGAAGCATCTAATTATCTCCCTGCCTTGGTGAACTGCAAATGGTGCCTGGTCAAACAGGCTGATGAGAGGGGATGGGGCAGCAGTCTTGCCCTAGAGGTCTTGTGGGAGGCATGTGTTAGTCTGCTGATCCAGTTATAAAGCTCTGAGATGGGGGGTCTCTACAAAGATGAAGGGCTTCCTACAGCTAGGAAGGGAAAGATGGACCTTTTTCCTTGCCTTTTGCTGCACAATTGGGTTTGGGTGTGGGCCTTCTGCCCACTTTATTCCTGTCCCAAAATGACTAGGTTCATAAGGAAAGAGCTGTAAAGACTTTCTATTGAATTTCCCCGTGTCAGATCAATTTGTGAGGAGGTGAGGTAGACTTACATACTCTCTTCTCTCAGAATTAGTCTTTACAATAAATCATTCCTGATTTTCTGCGTCCCTTTTTTTCCAGCATCAGTCACTGGGTGCGCTCTCTCTTGGAACATTTTCCTGATGTGTATCTTGAGTTCTCAGAAAATGACCCTTAGGAAATTTCCTTTTCTCTGTCAGGGCTGAGGACCACTGGACCATCCATATGTTACTAAGGTCTTTGGAGTCTCCAACTGGAAGACACAAAAGAAGAGAAATAGCCTCTTTAAAGGCACAAATGCCTCCTCCCAGACATGGAAATGGAAAAAAAAATCATCATGGACATTTTACCAGTGGATCTCTCAGAGTGACAGCAGGCTTGTAAAAATTGTGACCTGACAGCACCCCCTGCTGGAGGTGTCCCGACTAGGGAGCAAGAGGACACGCATCTTTAGAGTCTACTCACCTCTTTAAACATGGACAACCCTCTTTAGCAGTGACAATCATGGCACCTTAAGGGTTACATGTTACACGTGTCCATGACCTCACTGGATCCTCACAACAACCCTGCCAAGCAGGTGTTATTATGTGGAGGACAGCAGTGAAGTGACTCACCCAGGGTCACCCTGCTAGGAAGTGTCTGAGGCAGGATTTGAACTCAGGTCTTTCTGACTCCAGGCCAGCTCTTTCTCCATGGCATCCCCGGCTGCCTGAGATGGTGTGAGGAAGAAGATGCAGATGATGAATAGCCAGAGCGCTTGTCCCCAAAAAAGGGCCAAATCTCACCCCAAAATGCCCCAGTCCAGTGAACTTGTGTTTACATGGACTGTGGAGGTCTGTTTATTTCCTAATATTCTAGGTGAGGAGGCTCTGAGGAGAAGAAGTGGCTCTTAGAGGTGCTGCCAGTCTTCGAGTCACCAGAAAACTGTCCCCAAGTTCAAGAAGCCAGGGGTAGGGCCTATATATTCTGGCTATTTCCAGAAAAATGGACAAGGGGTGATCAAGGAGACCGTGCAACACCAGTTACTGATGTGCATCTAGGAAGGCGGTAGGGGAAGCTGCAGCTTATTCCGTGAAAATTTGGACTTCTATGTTTGCTGTGTGCTTGTCTTTGTACAAAGGTGCTTGTTTGTACAGGCTAAAATGCAGAATATGAGAGCACCTCTGGTGTACATGCACATTAAGTGCTATACAATGTGCATTGTGTCACCATCTAGGCTTTGGATCGAGTAAGAATTGTTTATCGGAAGTGATGGAATTCTGGGCTGCTAGGGACATCACAGTGCACAGAGCACTAGGCCTGGAGTCTGAAAGACCTGAGTTCAAATCTAGTCTCAGACACTACTTACTCACTGTGTGACCCTGGGCAAGTGCGTTCACCTGTTTGCCTTAGTTTCCTCCTCTGTACAACGGAGACCATAATAGCATGTCCCTCCCAGGGTGGCTGTGAGGATCAAATGACACAAGAAATGTAAAGCCCTTAGCCCAGTGCTTGGCACACAGTAGGTGCTTAACACATGTTAGCCCTTATTTGGTTGTTTACTGCAGACTGGGATGAGATTCTCTTTGACGCTTGGAGGGCCTACACTTGTACATCAGTGAATGTCGTCACAGTCATTTGTGGGTCTCCAACCCCTGGGGCAGAGCAGGAGAATATACTGGGAGATGTGGCTGGGGTAGATGGGATCGAGGTCAGTGTCATTCAGACTTCTCTGGCCAGCTCAGTAGTTGGTATTTTCACTTTGTGTCTTCCATATTTTCTTCCTATGACAAACATCCGTGCAATTGAGCCTTTCCAGATACAAAGAATTACACAAAAGAAAGCCCTACAGGGCACCGTGAATCCTATTGTATGTAGATTTAAGAGAGACAGAGGGAAGCTGGATGACTGATCTTATCAAGCTTTCACATGGAATATACACTTACATGTAACCATACATATAAATGAATGTATTTACAAAGATGTGAATATATGTTTGTATGCATGTATGTATGTACACACAGGCCTTCATTCATGTATTTGTATGTTTGTGCTGGTGTAAGCTGGTTGGAATAGAGAGTGCCCTGTCCCTGTGTGTTATATCAGTACTGGTGAGAGGTGTGGGTAGAGGGGAATTCCTCCTCCAGTAATCTTCCCTTGTATGTGTTTGTCCTTCATTGCTGAGAAATAATGACTTGCACTTGACTTTGTTTTGAGTGAGGGAGGGCTGTGCAGGTCACCAGCCTCACTTCTCCAGAGCCATCTGAATCCAGTGACCAGATATTCATCAGGATGATTGGAGATGACCCAAGATGTGGCAATTAGGGTTAAGTGACTTGCCCAAGGTCACACAGCTAGTGAGTGTCAAGTGTCTGAGGTGAGATTTGAACACAGGTCCTCCTGACTTCTGCCCTGGTGCCCTATCCACTGTACTACTTAGCTGCCCTTGGGCCTAGGAAGATTTGTAGGAAGGTACACACCTTTTGTTGATTTTCTAATGAGGCATTGGTTCTCAAGGGTTGTGATGCCTTCTGGCTCTGAAAAATGTATGAATACTCTCAGGGTAAGATTTTACTTTGGGGCTTACTGACTGGAAGTGTTTTGTTTGGCCACATGAGACCCTAGGAACTTGGTCAGGATCCCCTTGACTTTGAAGACTCTGATGTTGCTGCTTCTCTCTCTGGTAACTATGTATGTAATGGTCAGACAGTTGGATCTGTCTGTTGATCTCTGATGTATATATTGCTTAGGGGAAGCCAGGTGGTGCAGTGGATAGAACCCCAGTACAGGAGTCAGGAAGACCTGAGTTCAAATGTCATCTCAGATGCTTGACACTCACTAGCTGTGTGACCTTGGGCAAGTCACTTAACCCTAATTGCCTCATCCTGGGTCATCTCCAGTCATCCTGATGAATATCTGGTCACTGGATTCAGATGGCTCTGGAGGAGAAGTGAGGCTGCTGACCTGCACAGCCCTCCCTCACTCAAAGTCAATTGCAAGCCATGGCATTATTTCTCCGATGGCGTGGTCTTTCACACAGGAAAGGACAAACACACTTCATGTATTGCTCATGTCAGGCAGCTGGACGCACTGTTGATTTCCATTACTCTGTATCTTCTCTGAAGTTGAGTGCTGACTTTTTCCCCTAAACTAAGTGAATGATATACATTCTTGATTAGAGTGATTGCTGACCCCTCAAAAGTTATCTTTCCTTTAAGAAAAGCAGAGCAAAGAACTTATGACAGCAGCCCCCCCCCCCCCGCACCCCTGTGTATGTCGGGGTGATTTCTGTTACAGCAAATTTACTGAACATCAGAGAATCTGTTCTGGAGAGAAACCCTTAGCTAGAGGGAAGCCAGTGCCTAGGAGGGTCTGGGTGTGTGTTCATAATGGATTCAAAAGAGGAGCAGCTCAGCCCCTTGGTGATGCTCCTCCTTTCCTTAGTCACAGGCTGCCTTGACAAGTTCCCCGTGCTTCTCCTAGGGGATGGAAGTCTTTACTCTCCCAGGGCTGCCCGCCTCTCCTGCACATCACATGATCTGACTAAGGAATATTTTTGGAGACTGACTTCAAAGTGTTTGTAATTCAGGTGGAATGGAGGATAAGGGGAGAATACAAGATCATTTGAGATTTGATGTGTCTTCTGATTTTTCTACCCACCTTTGCCCAAATCTTTTTTGATGCAACTGACAGAAAGTATGCAACCAGGATAAATTGTGTCTTTGTAGGGCAGAACAGAGAGCAAAGGTCACAGTCTCTTATTACTTCTAGATGGATGGATGGATGGACGGATGGATGGATGGACAGATGGCCTACCTCTTTGCTTTCTCTCTTCCTTCTGCATCCATCCAGGCCTAGAAGGCAGAGAAAGGAGGGAGAAAGATACCACGTTGCTGCTGCCTTTACAAAGAGGAAGACCAGATGCTTTAGAGGTACCTGGTTGATTGCTTGTTGTCCTTCGTCTTTGAAGAGGACCAAAATGACATAACCATTGTAAAGTGAAATCTCAGTGTGTCTGACTGTGGCTGATCAGACCAATATGAGCTCAGAATGCTCAACCACAGGTTGGACACAGATAGTCCTTGGGAATATTTGGGGTGGATATCCCAAATGTGTGCATCCTACATTTACTTTGTGCTGTCTCAATTCTGCTTTGCTCAAAGAGCACAGCACCTTTTCTTACATGGGCACGCCATGCTGAGCAGTCCTGTGCCAGTACCTCCCATGTTGCACAGTCAAATCCAAAGTTCTTGAGAGAGACCTTGAGAGTGTCTTTGTATCATTTCTTCTAGCCACCATGTGATCACCTGCCTCATGCAAGTTCTCCATGAAATAGTTTTTTTGGCAAGCATACATTTTGCATTCAAATAACGTGGCCAGCCCATTGGAGTTGTGCTCTCTGAAGCATAGTTTGAATACTTGGCAGTTCAGCTCAAGCAAGGACTTCAGTGTCTGGTACCTTATACTGCCAGATGATCCTCAGAATCCTAACACAGTTCTAGAGGTACCTAGAGAGCCCACAAAATGACAAGAAGTGTAAGGGAAAAGACAATCTAACTAACCAACCAACCAACCAACCAACCAACCATCCATCCATCTATCCATCTATCTGCCCACCCACCCACCCATTATTCCATCTTTTCAGTTATCATCTGTTCCTTGTGGTCATCACTCATCCACTTACCCTCCCTTATCCTCAGCTTTGGAGGCCTGCTCTGTGCTGGGGAAGAGCTAAGATAAACGTGAGGATGTAAAGAGACCAAAGAAACCAGTGGATCCTCAAATTTAGACTTATTCTTCTCCAAGAAGAAATCCTTGTCTGCCTCCACTCATGTGTGGAAGGAAGAGGGCCATGGAAGCAGCAGTACCACCAGGCTTGACTTCCCAGAGGTCAAGGCCAGATTCTATGTCAGGAGTCAGCGGGGATGGGAGGGGGCTGCTCATGGTCCATAGGGACCCGGCTGGAGGCTGGCTGCCAAGCTGCTGCTCCCTCCTCAGGAAGGGGCAAGAGAGGAGGAGCCAGGCCACCCACCCATCCCCTCCTGCCTTCTCCCATGTCTGGAAGGAAAAGAGCCAGGGGAGAAGCTAAGCCATCAGACTGCTGCTTCTACTTTCCTAGTAGTACCTTGGGGCAGGGGAGAATCAGGAGAGGCCCCAGGCTCAGGCTGTCTCCTCCTGAGGTAAATCCATAGGATGGGCAGAGCAGGGAAGGTCTGTGTCCCTCAGCCTCACAAGGGCCAGGGGATTAAGGTGAAGGCTAAAAAAAAAATCACTTTTGTGATGAAACTTTAAAAATAGGTGTGATGGATTGGGCAGGGGGGAGGGGAGGGTGCTCAACAATAATGTAGCTCCAGGTTAGAATCAGGTCCCTGGGAGATGCCTTAGCTGAGCTCCACAAATGGAGGTCCCTCTGCATTATAGATTTACTCATTGCTTCTCTCCATGTTTTTGATTAGTTTTTTCTTCGAATACTTACCTAAACCAGCCAGTACATGTAGAACGAGTTCACACAACTTCATTATCATATGTTTATATACACACACATACACACATATAGATATGATTATACCTTTAAGTCTTCCTGTAGATCTCTTCTTGTGACCAGGTCTACTTTTACTCTTGGCTTGTCCAACATGATTTATACACCCACTTTTTGCATTCCCCTGAGACACCAGAAATTCCCACCTAGGTATCAATGGGGTTGTGGGTGCTCTGAGCAGGGATGCTCTGAGGGGGCTGGACTCCACCTGATGTCTTATGGATTCTGAAATGTGTCATGCTCTAGACAGCTGGAATGAGCCAGCAAAAGCAGAAGCCAGTTGGGTGTTATTCCAGTCTATTTCTAGTACTGGCCCTTCAGTACCCAGGTGGGTTCAGGTGTCCTAGCACACCCATAGTCACAGAGCATGAGCTTCAGACCTTTTACTGGAGCCTCCATTCGTCTCTGCAGGCCTCAGATACATGGAGAAGCACACAGCTCTTCCTTCTGGGTCTTCTTGAGCCCTGTCCTTTCGAGTTCTCTGTTACATCATTTCTGAAATGGATTTGGGGGTGCTAGGCTTCTCTGCTACCTTTAGTGGAAAAGAAAAGCTCCCAGTGAGTGAGATGTCTCAATGTGAAACAGAAGAGCCCTGGGGAGATGGACTCCCTCTAGGTGATTCCATGAAAGAGTGGAAATGGGTTTACTGGCATCAGTTTGTTGCCTTTGGATGGAGAGACTCACAGGACACAGCAGAGGGTCTCAGAGTTGCTTTGTACAGTAAAAAGTTCAGAAATTCAGTTAGGAAAAGAATTCTGAGAAGATTCAAGTTAAGCCTAGAACCTCCAGCCTTCTTGGGCAAGTGAGCCCAAGGAGAATGGAATTTTTCTGATATGCGATTAGCCATGAAAGTCAGCATGGAAGCTGGCAGAGGAGAGAGAGGAAGCTTGCAGGCTTTTGACTGGGGAGACTGAAGACAGTTTTCCCTTGGTTATCTGAAGTGGCATGCTGGGGAGACTGAAGACCCTTTCCCTTTGCTGGGCTCACCAACTTCCATCAGTGGGGGCTGAGATGCAGGTTTCCCTTGACTAAAGAGATCTAGAGCTTGGGGACAAAAGGTCCTACTTAGAGCTGGTTTGCAGAGTAGGCCAGAAGGGAAAGAGTTTCTCCTTGGTGGGGGACCCAGTGTATAATGTGAGTGGCTAAAATCTGGGGAGAGATCTGCCACCTCAGTTACATCTGTAGTGGAAGGATTGTCTAGGACATCAGGTAACATTACAAAAGCCTGGGTTGAGGAACAGCTACATTGGAGAAGAACACCTGGCGAAGGCAGTGGAGGCCAGAATGAACAATTGGCTATAGAGAGTCATGCTTGGCTGGCAGTAGGTAGGCTGGCAGAGAAGACATTGCTCCAGCTCTACCTGCTCCAAAGATTCTACAATAAATGTGGTGCTTCACCCTAACAAAGTCCTTAAGTTTCCTTGTGGATGTGACCATCAGAATAAAGATTGCAGTTTGGGAATTATTGGGAAGTGGTTCCTCCTCCCGTTTTCTTGGTTTCTACAAAATGGAAGTGCCCACATAAGCAAACACAATATTCAGGTGTGTTCAGTCATTCTCTGTCAGTCATACTAAACAAATTCACACCCTCAGAATGAGTGCTAGAGCAGAACTGACCATAGTCCTTTCTTACCTCTGGTGTCTCAGCCACTTGGTTTCACATGAGCAGGTCTCCTGCCCAGAATCTTCATGAATGTTCACTCTTCCACTGCTTGGTGATGTGTGTGTAAGAAAGTGTGCTGAGACTTATGAAGGATGGTTGATGGGATGACTTCATCTTGCTGCTTCATTAAAATGACTTCATTTTCATCTAAGTCTGATCAGCTGTGGATTGGCCAAAGCAAAATCCATGGGTAAAGCCTGAGGACAAATGGTTTAGAGAGAATTCTGAGCTGTCTTGTGCTTGTGCTCTGAGGTAGTCTGCTGAAGGCCAGTGTGTGTGTGTGTGTGTGTGTGTGTGTGTGTGTGTGTGTGTGTGTGTGTGTTAGGGGGGTGCCATGACCTGCAGATGCCTTTGGTTTAGCCTCTATATATGTGCGTGCATGTGCTCCTCAAGGAGCCAGAGAGAATTGACCGTCCTTAGGAGACCCCTGATTCAGACTTAGCCTTTTCCTCCACCCTCAGTACCCTCTTTTATCCCATCACTCACCAATTCTTCATCTCCAGGGTAATTCCCAGGGTAGGATTTCGCACCTTGGAATGCAGTCAGTCAGGCCTGAGCTGGGTGGGAATGTGCTGAGCTGGATTGGTTTGCCCAGGTAAGGATAGCCCCTGAGTAGAGGCACATTGAATGCTTTGGCCCAGAAGTATAGACAGAAGGTGAATTTGCAGCACATAGTGATAAGTTTCTTATTTGTAACAGTTTAAATAAGGTAAACTGAGGCACAAAGTTCAGAGCATGATCAATTAATTAGTAAAGCATGAATTCAGCAATAAATTGAATCTTAGCATCTTCAGTAAAACTAAGACCCTGAATGAGGACAGTTTTCTTTTATAGGTTTTGAGGACTACAGAACAAACAACATCGTGGGTGATATCATAGGGCTGACAACAACATAACTGGTTAAACCAGGTGAGGAGTGGGGAACAGTATGCTTGGTTGGAAGTTTGGTAAAGAAGGGCCAACAACAGCCCCCTGCCTTTCTTCCTGTGACCAAGAGATGTTCCCTGTTTGAGTCTACCTGCCAGACAGGGACCCAGACTTCTTTGGAGAACAAACCAGACAGCCTTGAAGGACAGCTCCCTGGTGTCCACCCGAATCTCCCAAGGACAGCAGAATCCCTTGAGACAACAATGGAACAGTGATTACCAGGAGAACAGGATTTCAGAACTTAACCCATCACAGGTCAGCTGAATGAAAGTCAGAGACAGAGAAGCACGATGTGAGCAGTTACAGCACCCAATCGATTGTCAATAGTGTCAATAAGAAAATGATAGAGGATCCGTTGAAATTTTCTCCCATTGGAAGAGAGAAGGGGAAGCTTGAGACAGTCACAGATGTAAGTGGAGCCTTCCTACCTTGAAGGGGTGAGATTGGGAGTGAGGCCTAGCAGCGGAATAGTCATGAACCCTAATGGACAGAAAGCAGGAAAGTTCTGTGTGTGGAACAGAATTCAGACTGTGGTGTGGTTTGCTTATTTGTCCCTGTTGGCTCTCTCTCTCTCTCTCTCTCTCTCTCTCTCTCTCTCTCTCTCTCTCTCTCTCTCTCTCTCTCTCTCTCTCTCTCTCTCTCTCCATCTCTTTCTCTCCCCCTCCTCTCTCTGTCTCACACACACATGCACATTCACACAGAGCACTGTCCTTTACAAACCATGTGGTTTCCTGTCATTTCTTTGTGTTTACTGTTCCTGATCTTCCCAATATATGACTAGAGATGAGGAGCAGACATAAAAAAAGAAAATATGTCCAAGGGGCTGAGAAGCCCCCTCCCCAATACACCTGGTGGCCTTGGCTGCCAGCTGACAGACAGTCCTGCCATGTAGAATATCTGTTGGGAGACATGACTCCTGATGTGTGGAAAAGTGCCAGGAGCAGAACAGAGGTCTGTACATAACATTTGTAGATCTGACCAAGGCCTTTGACACTGCTAGTCATGAGGGCTTATGGAAAATTCTGTCAAAATTTGGTTGCCCAGAGAAGTTCATTGGTATTGTATGTTAATTTCATGATGGCATATTTTCCTGGGTTCTGGATAATGGACAGAACTCTCGTGCCTTCCCAGTCACCAGTGTAGTGAAACGGCTGTGTGCTTGCTCCCACGCCTTTTAGTATGATGTTTTCCATCATGTTGTCAAATGCTTTCAATGAGGATGAGCATGGAGTCAAGGTCAACTACCGTACTGATGATAAGTTCTTCAATTTGAAAAGGTTACAAGCCAAGACCAAAGTGGAGGGAGTGTTGGCGAATGATTTTCTGTTTGCAGATGATTGTGCACCCAGTGCAGCCTCTAAAGCTGAGATGCAACAAAGTATGCATCAATTCTCTGCTGCCTGTGGTAAGTTTGGCCTAACAATTAACACCAAGAAAACACAGGTGCTCCATCAGCCACCACCACACCATCTATATGTGGAACTTTCAGTTACAAGAAATGGAGAAGTTTTGAATGCTGTGGATAAGTTCACTTACCTTGATAGTGTACTTTCCAGGGATGTACACATGGACAATGAGGTTGATGCCCGCATTGCCAGAGCTAGCTCAGTGTTTGGGAGGCTCCGAAGAAAAGTTGGGGAGAGAAGAGGTATTAGACTGACTGCCAAATTTAAGGTCTACAGAACTGTTGTGCTGACCTCATTGTTACATGCCTGTGAAACATAAACAGTTTACCAACACCATGCCAGGAAACTGAATCGCTTCCATCTGGACTGTCTTAGGAAGATTCTGAGGATCACCTGGGAGGATAAGGTACCAGACACTGAGGTCCCTGCTCAAGCTGAACTTCCAAGCATTCAAACTATGTTTCAGAGAGTGCAACTCCAATGGGCTGGCCATGTTGTTTGAATGCAAAATGTATGCTTGCCAAAAAGACTATTTTATGGAGAACTCACATGGGGCAGGTGATCATATGGTGGTCAGAACAAGCGATACAAGGACGCTCTCAAGGTTTCTCTCAAGAACTTTGGATTTGACTGTGCAACATGGGAGACACTGGCACAGGATGGCTCAGCATGATGTGCCCACATCAGAAAGGGTGCTATGGTCTAGGAGCAAAGCAGAATTGAGACAGCACAAAGGAAACCTAGAATGTGCAAATATGGAGTATAAACCCCAAATATTCAAAAGGAGTATCTATGCCCAAGCTGTGGTAGAGCATTCCAAGCTCTGATCAGCCATAATTGGGCACACTGAAACTTCACTTTATCATGGTGATGTCATTTTGGTCCTCTCTGAGAATGAAGGACAACAACCAAGCATGCAAACCCCAAATTTCTTGTACATACTGCTCTGGGGCCATCCTGCTGCTCCTGTGTTTCTAGGACCTACCCTGGCACCATGGCTGAATGATGGATGGCTTCTCTACTGTTTGAAGGAGCTTCCTGGAATTCTCACCCTTGCCTCTGTTGGTCTTGGGCACTAGGATGAGTTTACCATGTACTACATTACTGTACAGATTGACTTCCTGGTGGGACAGTTGGGTCTACCCTGTGCAGTGGGCCATGCACTGGCAGAGACCATGAGAGCAGCAAAGAGAAAGGGAAGGATTGACAGTCAAGGAGTGTGTCAAGACACCTCAAACACCTTCTTGGAAACTCTGAGTCTCCTATAGGCTGGAGCAGGTCCTACATTCACCTGAGAAAGGAATAACAGATGGATCTGACTCAAGCCAATTCTCAGTTTAGATATGAAGGAAAAATCAGACAGTCCTAGGATGTTCAACAAGTAATAGGAGGTTTATTTAAGTATAGATAAAAAGGATATTTAACTGGGATTCCAAAGTTCTTTAGCTTGAGTAGACAAGGCTCACCTCACCTCCACGCGGGAGCTCATCTGGTCAGCAGAGCAAGGTGTGGCAGTGTGTCATTGGAGAAAATCTGTCATACGTGAGGGACCCTGATTTCATATGGAAAGACTTTTATGCCTTTAAGTTGCCAGGCACCCACACCAATGTGTTCAGAGACTCTTAGAATGCTGCTTAAAGGGAGGCACATGGAACCTTTGCCCTCTGTGTGAGTTGGTTTCTGGGAGTAGCTTTGCCATCTTTCAGAAGATAAAGAAACAAACTAGCCTAATTATGTGACAGAACTCCAGGAGATAGTGGCCCCTTCACACATGGGAAGGGGGCTCCCTTGGACAGCTTTCAGGTGAGTGGTCAGTCTAATTTCAAGACTAGCTGAAGGAAGAAAACCAGCACTTATGATAAACCAGCTACTAAGTGCCAGGCCCTGACGTAAGCACCTTAGCTGTGTCTCACTTGACTCTCACAACCAGTCCTGGAAGGTAGGCATCACTATCTTCATCTTATTTTTACTTATGTAGTTAGGAATATTTGTGAGGAAATGCTTTTTACTTTACTTTTAAGTTCAAATTTTCACATTAGAAATTAGCCTTCTCTCCCTTCCCTTTCTTCCACAACCTCCCCTACCCCCCCCCCCCGCCCCTTGAGAAAGCAAGGAAAACTAGCCAGTGTTACAAGAATTTATATAGTGAAGCAAAGCAAAGTTTCTCAATGGTTATATCTAAAAAAAAAGTATGTCAACCAGCCCTGTTATCACCTCTCTGTCAAGAGGTAAGCAATACATCATCATGAGACCCCAGGAATTGTGTGATCATTGTTCTAATCAGAGTTCCAGTGTGTGTATATAGAATACACACACACACACACACACACACACACACGCATAGTAACAGCTCTATCAGCCATGATCCACCTTCTCATCCTCCCACATGCTCCCTCCCCCACACTGAGAACACAAGAAAAACAAAACCCATTACATACAATGTGTAGTCAATCTGAAAAAATAAATCCACAGTGCTGGGAACTAAAAAATATTTCTCATTTTCCACCTGAGTCCTCCTCTAGCTGGTAGGCAGGATGCTTCATCATACTGGCGCTCTGGAATCTTCACTGGTCATTATGCTAATTCAAGTTCAGTGAGGTAGTATCCCATTACATTCATGGACCTTACTTAGTCATCCATACCCCATTTATGAGTAATCTCTCAGATTCCCTTTCTTTGCCTCCTCAAAAAAGAACTCTTAATATTCTTATACATACTTTGAATTTGTTTTGTTTAGGTCTAATGCCTCCTGTAATCTATCTTCTTTGTAATCACCCCTCCCCTTTCTCTCTTTTCCCTCCTTTTTACTAGTGAGTAAAATGTATTTCTACACCCAGCTCTGTGTTGTATATCCTCTTCCTTCCTTTGACTAGAGACCCAAGGTTCAGGCATCAGATGGTCCCACCCACTCCCTCTTACTTGTTTGAATAGATGGCTATTTGTCACTATCGTTATGAAAGATAATATTTCCTAACATTTTCAGTCACTCACCTCAGTGTATTCCTCTCCCTCTCTTTCCATCTTTTCCTTAAGATAAAGACATGGCAGAATCCCTCTCAGATATTTTCTAATTGATAATCTCTATGAGCCCCAAGAGAGATTACAGGGAACACACATCATTTCCCCATATTGGAATATAAATTTTTTATTCTTTATTCTTCTTACTACCTTGGGCAAGTTCATCCTTCTTTACTTTCTTATTTATAACCACTTGTGTGATTTCAAAAGTTTTCTGAAGTTATGATTTTTTTCATCAAGAATGCTTGGAAGTGCTTTCTTTAAAGATCACTTTCCTCCCATATCATCACACTCAGTTTTGTTGGGTAAATCACGCTTGGTTATAAGACAATATCCTTTACCTTCTGGCATATCCCATTCTGAGGTCTGTGGTCTTTAATGATGGTTATTGCCAAATTGTGTGTGATCCTAGCTGTGCTTCCTTGATCCTAGAATGGGTTTAGGTTTTGTTTTTTTTTCTTTTTTGGCTGCTTGCTGTACTTTTCTCATTGTACTGGAAACTACACACTGGCTATGATGTTCCTGGTTGATTTCATTCAGAAATTTCTTTTAGAAAATCATCCATGCTTTATTTGTGTGTGCACACATGTATGTGTGTGTGTGTGTGTGTGTATGTGTGTGTGTGCATACTCTATGGTTGTAAGACATCTGAACCCTTTTAAGGTTTCTTGAAATCTTATATCCAGGGTCTTTTTTTTCATGACATTCAGATAGTCCAATGAAATTTTTCTTTCTCTTTTAAATGTAACTTTTTACTATGAAATACCTGATATTTTTTTCTGTTTTTTTTTCAGTCTTTTGAATTTGTTTTAGTATTTGTTATTGCCTTGTAGCTTCTATTTGGTCTACTCAGAATTTTAGAGAGTTTGCTGCCTGGCCAAAGTCTTGTGCCTCCTGTGCAATGCTTTAACACCTTGATTCTTTCATCCACACTTCTCATTTTTTTCCCATTCTTAAAGCACTATATGTGTTAACTATTTTCAGAACAGCAAAATGGTATCTGTAAGGCTCTCTAACAAGGGATGTTGCACACAGTCGTCACATAAGAGTCTTTGGGAGATATAGAGACCAAGAGATTATTCTAATTAGCTATGAGGTTGCATGAAAGCTGGACAGTGGCTAAGGGATTGGCATTGAAGATCCAGGGGTAGGAGAAGTTTAATCTTGGGGACTAAGACTTTTCTGTCCAAATCTTGACTTTTCATGGGGTTCTTCTGGTCTGGGTTTACTCTCTTGGACTTTTTGCCCCATTTTATTAGTTCATTGTATGTAGTCTTTTCTTCTGTTTACCTAGATAGCTAACCTATCCTTCTTTCTCAGACTTAGATTGAGCCAGTCAGCTCCAGTTTACTCTCTTGGATTGGTTGAGAAAATTTTGTTAGGTCCTGTTCTCTCTCTAACCTGGGTGGGGTAGCTGCCTTTTTATCGAAGTTGCTGACCTTGGCCTGTCGATTTTTTTGTATAATGCTTAGCTGGAGTTGATTTTCTCCAGCTATGGCCACGAATGCCCAGTCAAATGCTGAAGGTCACACTGGTCTTCTTATCCAAGAGGTCAGCAATACCCCAAAGAGGTCAGCTGGCCAGTCAAGTCCCTTTCCTGACTGCTTTAAGATGAATCTACAGTCCTTGCTGAAAATCCATAGGGTGTGATGGAGACCCTACGGAAGCTAATCAGTAAGGATGCAAAAGAAGGCAAAAGCCCCTAGTCTAGCAAGGGAGAAGGCAACTGTGGCGGGGGGGATGGCCAGTGGAGCAGGGACAAAGAATAAACACAGCTCAGGTGAGGAGCATAAAGAACAGCTCCCGTTTATTAATCTGAGGGCAGGGGTTTATGTAGATTTTCTACAGGTAAGCAAGCAGGGTTATTCCCATGAGAACATTTTTAGTTTACTTCTAATACTTCCTAATCTAGTTCCTCCAGCAAGACAACCTTGGGGTACACAGGCAGGGTCAGGATGTTCTCATCCTTGCATATCAGGAGTACAAGTCTCAAGTAAAACATGAATAGTACCTCACATTCTGGACTCCATCGATACTGGCTCTCTATAACAACCATGGCCAAAAACACTATATATGGAACTAATAGGTCATGATCAGAGAAATGGCATTAGAACAGAGGATAGGGCAAGTCTTATTTCCACCCCACCCCACCCCCAGGCAATAGGCATTATGTGACTTGCCCAGGGTCATACAGCTAGTAGAGAGGTGTCTTCTAGGAGGTAGAATTTCAGTTAGAACCTGATGGAAGGCAGGAGATGGAGATGTGGGAGGGCATGACAGGCATGGAGACAGCCAGACTCAGTACAGAGTTTCTTGTGTGAGGACCTCACAAAAATGGTGGTGCCTCTGTATTCAAGGAGATAAGCTACAGGACAAATGGAAAGGGTGGGTGGAGACCAGTTTATGAAGGGCTCTGAATGCTACAAAGGACTTTCTATTTGATTCTGGAGGGTAATAGGAAACAGCTGTAGTTTATGCAATGAGAGTATAACATGGTCAGACCTCCCCTTACCCACTGAGATCAGTTTTACAGCTAACAGGGGAATGGTCTGGAGAGCTGAGGCAGACTCCCTAGACTCCTCAGACACTTATAGCCATAGTCCAGGTGTGAGGTGATGAGGGCCTGCCCAAGGGTTGGGGTATATTCTCAAGGTGGTGAAAGGGTGAATTTGACAGTGATATGAGGAGTGGGGGTGAAGTACAGAGGAGTGGAAGATGGCATCCAGTGTGCCCAACTGAGGACCTTGGAAGCTGGTACCCGTTAGGAAGTGACAGGGACCTGAAGAAGGAAGGATGTAGATATATAAGGAAGTCTCAAACCTTGTGATTTGTCCTTTGGGAGCGAGTTAACTCCTTCCTGGAGATATTTGGGATATCTCCAGTGGCACAGAAAAGGATTTTTTCCTAAAAAACAAAAAAACCCCAAAAATCTCTTGTTACTTTGGTAGCAGTGATGATATGGGGAGGGGGGGGGCATAGAGTGTGGGATGTGGAAGATGAGTTAAACAAAGATCCAGATAATGAGCTTATAGGATGTTTTAAGAAGTTGTTCAGTGGAGGAGCCAAGATGGAGGAATAGAAAGATACACATATGCTACCCCCGAAACCCACAGCCCATAAAATACCTGTAAAGAAGAACTCCCAACAAATTCGGGAGCAGCAGAAGCCACAGAACAATGGAGTGGAGGAGATTTCTGTTCCAGAGAGCCCTGAAAAACCAATGTGAAAGGGCCATCACACACCAGACCCAGAGCAGAGCCCAGCCTTGCCTTGGCCTTGAGGCACAGAGAGGAGCAGATCCCAACAGGCTTCAGGGACAGAATCTCCAGTGGCTGCGCAGGTCCCTCCACCTACAGGTGCCGAAGGTCTATGAGAGGGTCTCTTTGGCTGGTTGAGAGGGGATAGGGGCGTCCCCATAACTCAGGCCCCCTCAGGAGGCAGCAGTAGAGGCAGCAGCAGACAGGGGCTCCCAAAGCAGACAGGAGCTCAGATCCATTGTTGAAGGTCTCTGCATAAACCCCCTGAGGGAACTGAGCACCAAGTGACAGCCCTGCCCCCACCTGAGCACCTGAACTTAATCTCACACTGAATAGCAGCCCTGCCCCCACCCAAAGTCCTGAGGCTGGGAAGCAGCATTTGAATCTCAGACCCCAAGCGCTGGCTGGGAGGATCAGGAGGCGAGGTGGGTGTGAAGAGAATATTCAGAAGTCAAGTCACTGGCTGGGAAAATGCCCAGAAAAGGGAAAAAACATAAGACCATAGAAGGCTACTTTCTTGGTGAACAGGTATCTCCTCCCTTCCTTTCGGATGAGGAAGAACAATGTTTACCATCAGGGAAAGACACAGAAGTCAAGGCTTCTATATCCCAAACATCCAGAATAAATATTCCATGGGCTCAAGGCATGGAAGAGCTCAAAAAGGATTTTGAAAATCAAGTTAGACAGGTGGAGGAAAAACTGGGAAGAGAAATGAAAGAGATGCAAGAAAAGCATCAACAGCAGGTCAACACCTTGCTAAAGGAGACCCAAAAAATGCTGAAGAAAATAATACCTTGAAAAATAGGCTAACTCAATTGGCAAAAGGTTCAGAAAGCCAATGAGGAGAAGAATGCTTTCAAAAGCAGAATTAGCCAAATGGAAAAGGGTTCAAAAGCTCACTGGCAAAATAAGTATTCAAGGAATCCACTGATCACCACCCGAAAGAGATCCAAAAAGAGAAACTCCTAGGAACATTGTGGCCAAATTCCAGAGTTCCCTGGTCAAGGAGAAAATATCGCAAACAGCTAGAAAGAAACAATTCAAGTATTGTGGAAATACAATCAGGATAACACAATATCTAGCAGCTTCAACATTAAGGGAGCGAAGGGCATGGAATATGATATTCCGGAAGTCAAAGGAACTAGGACTAAAATCAAGAATCACCTACCCAGCAAAACTGAGTATAATACTTCAGGGGAAAAATTGGTCTTTCAATGAAATAGAGGACTTTCAAGCATTCTTGATGAAAAGACCAGAGCTGAAAAGAAAATTTGACTTTCAAATACAAGAATGAAGAGAAGCATGAAAAGGTAAACAGCAAAGAGAAGTCATAAGGGACTTTACTAAAGTTGAACTGTTTACATTCCTACATGGAAAGACAATATTAGTAACTCTTGAAACTTTTCAGTGTCTGGGTAGTGGGTGGGATTACATACATACATACGTGCACACACACACGCAGACAGAGAGCACAGAGTGAATTGAATAGGATGGGATCATATCTTTAAAAAAATGAAATTAAGCAGTGAGAGAGAAATATATTGGGAGGAGAAAGGGAGAAATGGAATGGGGCAAATTATCTCTCATAAAAGAGGCAGGCAAAAGACTTTTTAGTGGAGGGGAAAAGAAGACAGGTGAGAAAAAAACATGAAGTTTACTCTCATCACATTCCAGTAATGGAAGGAATAAAATGCACACTCACTTTGGTATTAAAACCTGTCTTACAATACAGGAAAGTGGCGGAGAAGGGGATAAGCAGGGTGGGGGGGATGATGGAAGGGAGGGCAATGGGATGAGGGAGCAATCTGAAGTCAACACTCTTGGGCAGGGACAGGATTAAAAGAGAGAATAGAAGCAATGGGGGGCAGGATAGGATGGAGGGAAATATAGTTAGTCTTACACAACATGACTATTATGGAAATCATTTGCAAAACTACACAGATATGGCCTATATTGAATTGCTTGCCTTCCCAAAGAGAATGGATGGGGAGGGAGGGATAAAGAGATGTTGGAACTCAAAGTTTTAGGAACAACTGTCGAGCACTGTTCTTGCTACTAGGAAATAAGAAATATAGGTAAAGGGGTACAGAAAGTTATCTGGCCCTACAGGACAAAAGAGAAGATGGGGACAAGGGAAGGGAGGGATGATAGAAGAGAGGGTAGATTGGTGATAGGGGCAATCAGAATGCTCAGTGTTTTGGGGTGGGGGGAGGGGACAAATGGGGAGAAAATTTGGAACCCAAAATTTTGTGAAAATGAATGCTAAAAGTTAAATAAATAAATTTAAAAAAATAGAAGTTCAGTGGCTTCAGTCATGTCTGACTTTTTTTTTTAAATTTTCATTTACTAAAACTTACACAATAAAGAAAAAGAAACATTTTGTGAACTTAAAGACAAAATAAGGAAAAGGAAAAAACATATCATGCGCACAGCAGAACATGTGAGGATTTGACATATATAGCAATGTTTCTGTTTCAAAAAGCCTGTATAATAAATTCTGTACATTGTGTTGAAAACTGTCCATTTTTTTTTCACTTCCTTGAAACTTTTTTTTTGTTTTCTGCGGTGCACTTTTTACTTTTTTCTTTTTTCCCTCTTCTCCACTTCCTCCCCCTCACAGAGGATAAAAATTAAGGGTGGATATATTTATATATAGATCCAGATATATAAATAATTATACAATTGTCCACATATAGATGTATATACATCCATACTTACATATATAAACATGTACTTTCCGTAACAGAATTTAATCCTAATCTCTGTTTGTGTGTGTGTATCTCTTATTTCCTATTCCTTCTGACTTTGATACCCATTTCCTCTTTCTTGACCTCCTCCCCCAACAATCCTTCCCTTATCTTACCATTTTCATCAATCTAAACACCCTTTTATACCCCACTTCAACATATTCCCTCACCCTCCCCTATAAAGACTACTCCTTAATCCTCACCTCTCCCCTGTCCCTTACCTTTTTATTTCTTTCTCAATTTAGAAGACTTTTATACATACATACATACATATATACATACATACATATATATATACATATATATATACATATATATATATGTTAGCTCTTTCTCTGGCACCTCATTTGAATGAGATAATTATTCTTCGTAGCTGTTCCTGAAGTCATATCAAGCTCATGTCTACCCCAATCTTTCTTATGAACTACCCAATTACAAACAACAATCTTAGACATACATTTTACATTTTATATACTTAAAAGGTAATGTCTGTCCTTATTGAGTCCCTTGTAATTGGGCTTTGGTATGTACCTTATGTTTCTCTTGGCTCTTGTATGTCAAATCTTTCATTAACTTCATGGTTGTCTTTTTTAAAAGTAAGTCCTGAAAGTCTGAAAATTCAATAAATACTCATTTTTATCATTCAGAATTAGGCTTAGCTTTGCTGGGTATGATATTTTTAGCTGAACCTCAGTTCTTTTGCTCTTTGATATGTAATGTTCCAAGACTTGTGATCTTTTAGTGTCACCACTACTAGATCTTGTGTGATTCTAATTGTGGCACTGCCATATGAAAATTATTTTTGTTTTTGTTTTTCTGGATGCTGATAGTATTTTCTCCTTAAGCTAGGGATTCAGAATTTGACTATAATATTCCTGTGGGGTTTCATCATAGGATCTCACTCATGTGGTGATCAGTGGATTTTTTCTATTTCTACTTTCCCCTCTTCTAATACTTTAGGACAATTTTCTTCAATTATTTCTTGTATTATTGTATCAAGATTCTTTTTCTGGTCATAACTTTCAGGTAGTCTAACTATTATCTATTTACTTCTTGATCTGTTCTCCAGATCAGTTGTTTCTCTTGAGATATTTCACATTCTCCTCTATCTTTTCATGCTTTATATTTCATTTTATTATTTCTTGATCTCTTATAACATCTCTGGCTACCCCTTGTCCAATTTTGATTTTCAAAGAATGCTTTTCTTCCTTAAGATTCTGGATCTCCTTTGCTAATTAGTTGGCTTTTTTTCCCCTCAAAATCTTGGTTTTTTTTTTTAATTTAAATTTATTTATATAACTTTTAACATTCATTTTCACAATATTTTGGGTTACAAATTTTCTCCCCTTTTCTCCCCTCCCCCCCCAAACACCAAGCATTCTAATTGCCCCTATGACCAACCTGCTCTCTCTTCTATCATCCCTCTCTGCCCTTATCTCCGTCTTCTCTTTTGTCCTGTAGGGCCAGATAGCTTTCTATACCCCTTTACCTGTATTTCTTATTTCCTAGTGGCAAGAACATTACTCGACAGTTGATCCTAACACTTTGAGTTCCAACTTCTTTACCTCCCTCCCTCTCCACCCCTTCCCTTTGGAAGGCAAGCAATTCAATATAGGCCAAATCTGTGTAGTTTTGCAAATGACTTCCATAATAGTTGTGTTGTATAAGACTAACTATATTTCCCTCCATCCTATCCTGTCCCCCATTACTTCTATTCTCTTTTGATCCTATCCCTCCCCATGAGTGTTGACCTCAAATTGCACCCTCCTCCCCATGCCCTCCCTTCTATCATCCCCCCCACCCTGCTTATCCCCTTATCCCCCACTTTCCTGTATTGTAAGATAGGTTTTCATACCAAAATGAGTGTGCATTTTATTCTTTCCTTTAGTGGAATGTGATGAGAGTAGACTTCATGTTTTTCTCTCACCGCCCCTCTTTATCCCTCCACTAATGAGTCTTTTGCTTGCCTCTTTTATGAGAGATAATTTGCCCCATTTAATTTCTCCCTTTCTCCTCCCAACATATTTCTCTCTCACTGCTTAATTTCATTTTTTTAAAGATATGATCCCATCCTATTCAATTCACTCTGTGCTCTCTGTCTGCGTGTGTGTGTGCACGTATGTATGTATGTAATCCCACCCACTACCCAGACACTGAAAAGTTTCAAGAGTTACTAATATTGTCTTTCCATGTAGGAATGTAAACAGTTCAACTTTAGTAAAGTCCCTTATGACTTCTCTTTGCTGTTTACCTTTTCATGCTTCTCTTCATTCTTGTATTTGAAAGTCAAATTTTCTTTTCAGCTCTGGTCTTTTCATCAAGAATGCTTGAAAGTCCTCTATTTCATTGAAAGACCAATTTTTCCCCTGAAGTATTATACTCAGTTTTGCTGGGTAGGTGATTCTTGATTTTAGTCCTAGTTCCTTTGACTTCCGGAATATCATATTCCATGCCCTTCGCTCCCTTAATGTTGAAGCTGCTAGATATTGTGTTATCCTGATTGTATTTCCACAATACTTGAATTGTTTCTTTCTAGCTGCTTGCGATATTTTCTCCTTGACCTGGGAACTCTGGAATTTGGCCACAATGTTCTTAGGAGTTTCTCTTTTTGGATCTCTTTCAGGCGGTGTTCTGTGGATTCCTTGAATATTTATTTTGCCCTCTGGTTCTAGAATCTCAGGGCAGTTTTCCTTAATAATTTCATGAAAGATGATGTCTAGGCTCTTTTTTTTTGTTTTTTTTTGTTTTTTTGTTTTTTTTGGCGGTGGATAGCATTTTTCTTTTCTTTTTTTTTTTTTATTTAGCTTTTAACATTCATTTTCACAAAATTTTGGGTTACAAATTTTTCCCCTTTTCTCCCCTCCCCCCCCAAACGCCAAGCATTCTAATTGCCCCTATGACCAATCTGCTCTCTCTTCTATCAACCCTCTCTGCCCTTGTCTCTGTCTTCTCTTTTGTCCGGTAGGGCCAGATAGCTTTCTATACCCCTTTACCTGTATTTCTTATTTCCTAGTGGTAAGGACATTACAGTTGATCCTAACACTTTGAGTTCCAACTTCTTTACCTCCCTCCCTCTCCACCCCTTCCCTTTGGAAGGCAAGCAATTCAATATAGGCCAAATCTGTGTAGTTTTGCAAATGACTTCCATAATAGTTGTGTTGTATAGGACTAACTATATTTCCCTCCATCCTATCCTGTCCCCCATTACTTCTATTCTCTTTTGATCCTATCCCTCCCCATGAGTGTTGACCTCAAATTGCACTCTCCTCCCCATGCCCTCCCTTCTATCATCCCCCCCCACTCTGCTTATCCCCTTATCCTCCACTTTCCTGTATTGTAAGATAGGTTTTCATACCAAAATGAGTAGGCATTTTATTCTTTCCTTTAGTGGAATGTGATGAGAGTAGACTTCATGTTTTTCTCTCACCTCCCCTCTTTATCCCTCCACTAATGAGTCTTTTGCTTGCCTCTTTTATGAGAGATAATTTGCCCCATTCAATTCTCCCTTTCTCCTCCCAATATCTTTCTCTCTCACTGCTTGATTTCATTTTTTTTAAGATATGATCCCATCCTCTTCAATTCACTCTGTGCACTCTGTCTCTATGTGTGTGTGCGTGTGTGCATGTGTGTGTGCGTAATCCCACCCAGTACCCAGATACTGAAATGTTTCAAGAGTTATAAATATTGTCTTTCCATGTAGGAATGTAAACAGTTCAACTTTAGTAAGTCCCTTATGACTTCTCTTTGCTGTTCACCTTTTCATGGTTCTCTTCATTCTTGTGTTTGGAAGTCAAATTTTCTTTTCAGCTCTGGTCTTTTCATCAAGAATGCTTGAAAATCCTCTATTTCATTGAAAGACCAATTTTTCCCCTGAAGTATTATACTCAGTTTTGCTGGGTAGGTGATTCTTGGTTTTAGTCCTAGTTCCTTTGACTTCTGGAATATCCTATTCCATGCCCTGTGATCCCTTAATGTAGAAGCTGCTAGATCTTGTGTTATCCTGATTGTATTTCCACAATACTTGAATTGTTTCTTTCTAGCTGCTTGCAATATTTTCTCTTTCACCTGGGAGTTCTGGAATTTGGCCACAATGTTCCTAGGAGTTTCTCTTTTTGGATCTCTTTCAGGCGGTGTTCTGTGGATTCCTTGAATATTTATTTTGCCCTCTGGTTCTAGAATCTCAGGGCAGTTTTCCTTGATAATTTCATGAAAGATGATGTCTAGGCTCTTTTTCTGATCATGGCTTTCAGGTAGGCCCATAATTTTTAAATTGTCTCTCCTGGCTCTATTTTCCAGGTCAGTTGTTTTTCCAATGAGATATTTCACATGATCTTCCATTTTTTCATTCTTTTGGTTTTGTTTTGTGATTTCTTGGTTTCTCATAAAGTCATTAGCCTCCATCTGTTCCATTCTAATTTTGAAAGAACTATTTTCTTCAGTGAGCTTTTGAATCTCCTTTTCCATTTGGCTAATTCTGCTTTTGAAAGCATTCTTCTCCTCATTGGCTTTTTGAACCTCTTTTGCCAATTGAGTTAGGCTAGTTTTCAAGGTGTTATTTTCTTCAACATTTTTTTGGGTCTCCTTTAGCAGGGAGCTGATTTGCTGTTCATGCTTTGACTTCATGTCTCTCATTTCTCTTCCCAGCTTTTCCTCCACCTCTCTAATTTGATTTTCAAAATTCTTTTTGAGCTCTTCCATGGCCTGTGCCCATTGAGTGGGCTGGGACACAGAAGCCTTGATTTCTGTGTCTTTGCCTGATGGTAAGCATTGTTCTTCCTCATCAGAAAGGAAGGGAGGAAATGCCTGTTCACCAAGAAAGTAACCTTCTATAGTCTTATTTCTTTTCCCTTTTCTGGGCATTTTCCCAGCCAGTGACTTGACCTCTGAATATTTTCCTCACACCCACCTCACCTCCTGATCCTCCCAGCCAGTGTTTGGGGTCTGAGATTCAAATGCTGCTTCCAGCCTCAGGGCTTTGGGCGGGGGCAGGGCTGCTATTCAGTGTGAGATTAAATTCAGATGCTCAGGTGAGGGCAGGGCTGCCTCTCAGGCTCAGTTCCCTCAGGGAGTTTATGCACAGACCTTCAACAATGGATCCAGGCTCCTGCCTGCTTGGGGAGCCCTGGTCTGCTGCTGCCCCTCAGCTTCTGTCTCCCGAGGGGGCCCGAGCCATGGGGGCACCCCACTCCCCCATCGACCCGCCAAAGGAACTCTCTCACAGACCCCCGTCACCTGTGGGTGGAGGTACTTGTGCGGCCGCTGGAGATCCCGTCCCTGAAGCCCGCTCGGATCTGTTCCTCTCGGTGCCGCGGCCACGGCAGGGCTGTACTCAGCTCCCAGTCCCGGCGCCCAGTCCGCAGCACGAAGGACCTTTTACGAGAGGTTTGCAGGTCTCTCCAGAACAGAAATCTCCCTCGCTCCAATGTTCTGTGGCCTCTGGGTGCAGAATTCGCCGTGAGTTACTTCTTTGTAGTTGTTCTATGGGTTGTCTAGGCTCTTTTTTTGATCATGGCTTTTAGGTAGTCCCATAATTTTTAAATTGTCTCTCCTGGATCTATTTTCCAGGTCAGTTGTTTTTCCAATGAGATATTTCACATGATCTTCCATTTTTTCATTCTTTTGGTTTTGTTTTGTGATTTCTTGGTTTCTCATAAAGTCATTAGCCTCCATCTGTGCCATTCTAATTTTGAAAGAACTATTTTCTTCAGTGAGCTTTTGAATCTCCTTTTCCATCTGGCTAATTCTGCTTTTGAAAGCATTCTTCTCCTCATTGGCTTCTTGAACCTCTTTTGCCAATTGAGTTAGCCTATTTTTCAAGGTCTTATTTTCTTCAACATTTTTTTGGGTCTCCTTTAGCAGGGTGCTGACTTGCTGTTCATGCTTTGACTGCATGTCTCTCATTTCTCTTCCCAGCTTTTCCTCCACCTCTCTAACTTGATTTTCAAAATTCTTTTTGAGCTCTTCCATGGCCTGAGCCCATTGGGTGGGCTGGGACACAGAAGCCTTGCCTTCTGTGTCTTTGCCTGATGGTAAGCATTATTCTTCCTCATCAGAAAGGCAGGGAGGAAATGCCTGTTCACCTAGAAAGTAACCTTCTATAGCCTTATTTCTTTTCCCTTTTCTGGGCATTTTCCCAGCCAGTGACTTGACCTCTGAATATTTTCCTCACACCCACCTCACCTCCTGATCCTCCCAGCCAGCGTCTGGGGTCTGAGATTCAAATGCTGCTTCCAGCCTTAGGGCTTTTGGCGGGGGCAGGGCTGCTATTTAGTGTGAGATTAAGTTCAGGTGGTCAGGTCAGGGGCAGGGCCACCTCTCAGGCTCAGTTCCCTCAGGGGGTTTATGCACAGACCTTCAACAATGGATCCAGGCTCCTGCTCGCCCAGGGAGCCCCGGTCTGCCGCCGCCCCTCAGCTTCTGCCTCCCGAGGGGGCCCAAGCCACGGGGACACCCCATTCCCCTCTCGACCAGCCAAAGAGACTCTCTCACCGACCCCCGTCACCTGTGGGTGAAGGGACTTGTGCGGCTGCTGGGGATCCCGTCCCTGAAGCCTGCTCGGATTTGTTCCTCTCAGTGCCGTGGCCGCAGCAGGTCTGGGCTGGGCTGGGCTCTGCGTCTGCAGTGCAACGGACCTTTTGCGAGAGGTTTGCAGGTCCCTCTGGAACAGAAATCTCCTTCGCTCCACTGTTCTGTGGCCTCACTGCTCCAGAATTCGCCGTGAGTTACTTTATACCGATGTTGTATGGGTTGTGGGTTCGGAGCTATGTGTATTTGCGTCTTTCTACTCTGCCATATTGGCTCCGCCCCCAAAATCTTGTTTTTCTTGGATTGTTCTTATTTTTCTTTTCACTTTTTCCTCAGTCTGGGTCTTTTGATTTTTAAAATCTTTTTTAAGTTCTTTGGCATGTGACCACTTGACATTATTCTTTGGGGTAGAAAAGGACTTTTTCGCATCAATATCCTCCTCTGAATAAGAACCCCAGTATTCTCTATTCCTATAATACTTTTCTATGGTTGGATTCTTTCCCCTTTGGCTGTTAACTTTCTTTTTTTTTTTTTGGTAATCACCTCTAGTACTGGGGTATCGGGTAGGGAGCCTCTGGCCTCAGATTCTCCTTCAGCTTTCTCCTCCAACCTTGAACCCAAACCCAAACCTCCAGGCTCCTGCAAGTGTTCACAGACAGCAGCATCCCTACCACACTGCTTTTGTGTGGCAGCACCTGGTTTGTGCTGGTTCCTTCTCATCCTTGTGGGTTCTCTGCAGCAGAGCTGGGTCTGGCTTTCTTTGTCAGCAGAGGTCCCCACAATCTTCCCTGGTTCATATACCCAACTCCTGTCACTGTCCCAGGGGTAGAAGTTCCTGGGCCTGGGGCAGAGGCAGCCTCCCAACCCAGCTGATGCCAGGGAGTGTGGTTTGTTGTTTCAGCTGACCAAGTATGGAGGTGTTGACTCTTCACAGAATTGAAACCTCAAAACCTTGTCCTGGTATTTTCCTCCCATTCTGCTCCAATTGCCCCAGGAGGACTCTTGTTCTGCCCCTACTCTTATTTATTTTCACTGCTGTATGGTCACCCTGAGGCGATCTTTTATCTCTTTTGTGGAGAAAAATCTTGAGAGCTTGAACTGTTGTGACCTACCCTGCCATCTCCCTAGAATTCTTGCCTTGTGTGACTGTTATGTGAAAAACAAGTGACTCAAGGAAACCTAGAGAAAAGAAAATATTTAGAAATTCATGGCAATCTCATGAAGTTTAAATGAACAATACATTCCTCAGTTGTTAACAAAGGAAAATAAAAGACTAAAAAAGTAAAATGTGAAACGTAGATTACAAATAGATGCTAAATCAGATTTTTTTTTTAAATACTTATGATAAAAAAAAGAAACTGGTCATTTTGTTCCCAGAAGGGAGGATTGTTCCCAAACATCAGAATCTCTGAAAAAGTGAATCCTAATCTTATGACTCAAATGTAAGAAAATGAAACAGAAGACCATTCGATTACAAGCTCATCAGCCAAACGTATGTTGTGAATGTTTCAGGCTGGAAATGTAGATGACCTTTCTGAAGTATCAGAATATTCTCAGATCAGGCCAAACTCACCTATATACATACATACATACACACACATGTATATATACATATACATGTATACAGCCCATCAGTTGGCCCCCTGACAAATTCTCTTGAATCTTGTTCACCCAAGTTTTTAGAGTTCTAGGGGTATGTTTAGATCATTTATTTCTTGTAAAATGGCTATTTTTTTCTGATAAATTAGCTCAAACAAAACCTAAATTGATGAAATATTGATTTATTTTTAAGGAATAAAAGAATCCTCCTTTTTCATCATTGTTGTTGTTCAGTCATTTCATTCACATTCAACACTTAGGAATCCCATCAGGACTTTTCTTGGGAAAGATACTGGGGTAATTTCTCATTTTCTTCTCCAGTTCATTTTACAAATGAGGAAACTGAGGCAAGCAAAATAAAGTGACTGGGCCAAGGTAACACAGTCAGTACACTTCTGTGGCCATTTTTAAACTCATAACATTGAGTCTTCCTAATTCCTAATTCCAGTGCTCTCTCCACTCTGCCACCTAGCTTGGGTTTCTCTAGCATAGTGACTCTTATTATGAAGTGTGTCTGTGTTTGTCCTTTGTTCCCAAAGAAGACCATGACATCAGAGAAACAATGACATGACTTGCACTTGACTGTGTTTTGAGTGAGGGAGGGCTGTGCAGGTCACCAGCCTCATTTCTCCTCCAGAGCCATGTGAATCCAGTGACCAGATATTCATCAGAATGACAGGAGATGACTCAGGATGACGCAATTGGCGTTAAGTGACTTGCCCAAGGTCACACACATAGGGAGTGTCAAGTGTCTGAGTCTCAGGTCCTCCTGACTCCTCTCCTGGTGCTCTATCCACTGCACCACCTAGCTGCTCCCATGTGGATAAACAAGAGATAGCATAGTGTGGTGCAAAGTTTATAATTTTTTACTAAATTACATTAAAAAGATTTTGTACCAATAAAACCAATGTAGCCAACACCAGAAGGAAAGCAGGAAATTCAGGGGGAAAATTTATAGACAGTTTCTCAGATAAAGGTATCATATCTCAAATATATAAAGAACTTGGTCAAATCTAAAGGAAAATAAGTCATTCCCCTATCGTAATGAATCAAATATTAGGAACAGGTAATTTCTAATGGAAAAAAATAAAAACTATATATAATCATATGAAAAATGCTCTAAATCATTTTTTATTACAGAAATGCTAATTAAAACAACCTTCAGATGCCATCTTATACCTATAAGATAAGCTACAATGATAGAAGGGAAAAGGGACAAATGTTTGAGGGGATGTGGAAAATTTGGGACATTAATTCATTGTTGGTGGAATTGTGAAGTGATCAATCGTTTGACAGAACAATCTGTAATTATGCTCAAAGAGTTATTAAACTGTATGTACCCTACCCTTTGATCCAGTAATCCTACTCTTAGGTCTGTTTTCCAAGATGATTAAGGAAAACAGAAAAAATATATATGTTTTAAAATACTTGTGGCAGCTCTCTTTTTGGTGGCAAGAATTGTAAGCTGTGGGGATTCACTTCAGTTATGCAAAGGCTTCAGAGGGACCAAGTACAACTTGAGCTAAATGGTCAGTGGCTTCAGCAGTGTTTGAAGATGGTCTCTTGAGAATTCTAGGGAAATGTTGAGCCCAGCTCTCGGGGATCATGTCCTTATCACTAATCAATGTGGCTTCATCAGCACTGAGTACCTGAGATGTACCATCAGTCTTTGGCCTGTGCAAAGCCTTCTCAGGGCATCCTAAAAGTCCTTCGGATTGTTGCTATCAGCACAAAACTGAATTTCACCTGCCTTCTTACTGAGCCAAGACTCCTGAATGTCTCTAAGCCTTCCTTGCATTTAACTCTTGATGGAGTTAAATGAAGCCTTCTTAGAGATGGATGAAGTAACCTACTGATAGGCCTTTAGAAGTTTTGTGAACACAATGAATGTGGGAAGATCGTCTGCTCCAGATTTCTTCTTATTAGCCATAACATAATCCACACCAGGGAGAAACCTTATGAATGTAATCAGTGTGGGAAGGCTTGCAGAAAGAAATACACTCTTGTTTTACATTGTAGAATTCACACTGGAGAGAGATCTTTTGAATGTAATCAGTGTGGAAAAGCTTTCACACAGAACTCCCATCTTGCTGCACATCAGAAAATTCACCCTAAGGAGAGACCTTTTGAATACAATCAATGTGGAAAGGGTTTCATACATAGGGGCAACCTTGCCACATCAGAAAATCCAGAGTGCAGAGAAGTCTTATGGATGTTATCAACGTGGAAAGGTTTTCAGATTCAGCTCCATCCTTCCTTTTGCATAAGAGAATTCACACTGGGGAGAAACTCTAGGAACCTGATTCATCACATGTTAGGGCAGGATATAGTTATTGTGTTCATGTGACAATAATGCTTAACAGTATTGATTCAAATTCATGGAATATTCATCAACGTGTTCATACATTCAATGTATTCATTGTAGGCAAAATTCATCACATGCACATATGTTCTAAATTATATCTAAATAATTAGAAGATGGGTTTTAAAACTCCCCACTTGGCTTGGTGAGTAAGTAGGACAGAGGAAGGGGGAGTACACTTGGCCACTGCAGGTGGGCTTCAGAGGGCGGCTTGCCAATAGGAGCTAATACTCTATAATCCATTGAGTGAGTGAGGGAGCAGCCACCACAGGAAACGATGGGGAGGTAACCTGGTTGGAGGAGAATCAGCACACATGGTTCATTCTGGAGTCTTCCATGCACACAGTGAGCACTAGTTTACACTCAGTGAATAGTTGGCTCAGAAATGTAACTTTACTATATGCTAATTATTAACAGATAGAATTTCATGATTTTCTAAGTAATGACAGATGAAACTCCCTGATTATTTAAAACCTAACCTATAGGTATCCTTACTTTGGCTGGGAGAGGTCCTAGTGTCTTCAATGGCTGCAGTGCAGAGTCTCTGAACGCTGTTAGCAGGACGGGGGAGATCTTTTCACAGGTTAAGTCAGAAGTCCAAAGGAACCTCACAGACATGGATCTTCAGAGGATTTCGTTATGCTTTTCTCCCAAGTCATTTATCATTATCATTGGTTTCTTAATTAAAACAAAATGTACCCCATTATTAAATTTTCAAACATTTTATCATATTCTATAAAAATGGTTATATTTATGATTTAACCACATTCAGATCAAAAGTAACCTGCCTTACCAGCTTTGTTTTAAAGTTACAAGACAAGAAAAAAATAGTTCAATAGAATACATTTTCGAAAAATGTTGCAGGCAAATTCAGTAATCTTATCTCTCTTGACTTTTTAGTAATCACATCTAATAACATAAAAAACCCAGTACAGAGTTATTTAGTATGGAGTAAGCACAGTCAAAGAGAGAGTTCATTTCTACAGTATTTGCCACATGCCAGGTTTTTTCCTCTAGTTCTTAAAATTTATTTGAAAAAATTTCAGAGAGGAAGTGGCAGAGCCAAGATGGCAAAGTAAAAGCAGGGACGTGCTTGAACTCTTCCCTCAAACCTCGGCAAATACCTGTAAAAAATGACGAATCCAGTTTTAGAGCCGCAGAATCCACAAAGTGATGGAGTGAGGCAAATCTCGAGCCCAGGACAGCCTGTAAGGTCAACAGGAAGCATCAGTTGCAGCAGGCTGGGAGTGGAGCAGAGGGCAGTCCAGTGTGAGCCACACAAGTACAGATCAGGTGGAGCAGGCTTCAGGGGACTAAATTGCTGACAACTGTGGCAGTTTCCAGACTTCTCAGCCAACAAATGCCAAAAACAGCATAGAAGGTCAGTGGGAAAACTCTGTTGGACCTGAGTGGGGGAGAGGCATTGTCTGGCTAGGGTCAGGCCCCAACTCTGGGGTGGAGGAGGAGGCAGCACTGGCAATTGGGGCAGCAGCAGGAGCAGCTTCTGGGAGCTCTGGGCCCACAGATTGTGGAGGATCAAGGAGCTTATACAAAACCTCTGACACCTGGGACAGCACACCAACCCCCATCCCCACTGGAAGCAGAGTCCTACCTTGACAGAGTTAGAAAATCAAGTATTTGGCTGGGAAAATGAGCAAACATGGGGAAGAAAGTCAGACTATGGAATCTTACTTTGGTGACAAGGACGATCAAACATATAGCCAGAAAACAACAGAGACAAAGCTCCTACATCCAAAACCTCCAAGAAAATATGAATTATGAAGTACTTCATTAATTATGCAGTTAAGGAATATATGCTATGGAGAAAGGAAAGCAATCCTAAAGCAAAGGCATAAGCTGCTTAGGCTATGACCACCTCTTACAAAGAGTGACCTCAAACACTCAATGTAATAACTAGTAAGCTTCTTTCAAATTCTGGGATCCATCTCATACCACTCAGGGTAGTCCAGATTCTGAAGAGTATATTTTTAGAATCCTCCTCATATTTTCTTCTTGGTAGGACTTTTTTCATCCATTCAGGAAAAAACTAGATCTCCTCTTTAATTTTATTCTCTTTTCAGTGATCATGTGAAATATTCATCTTCCCCCAGAACGGACTGTTGCCACCTTCTCACAGACTTTTCTTCAGAATATATCACTTACACCAGTTCTGATAAGGAAGAAATTTCGCTTCACCCCCTCTCTCTTTTTCCTGCACTGATAAACGTACCTCACAGAGAGAACACACACTTTCTCCTTAATTCCATGGGGAGACACATTCCATAGCAAGACACTTCTCAGCTTTATTCCAAATATGATATAAAATGTTTTTCTCAAAACTTCATCAGGATCTTACTGGCTGCGTTTTCAAAAGGTGGCTCTAACAGTCCTAAAGGGCATGATTTGGGGCAGATTCCTTCTCTGGGCTTCAGTTTCCTCCCATAAATTAATGGGAATTGTACTGTGTAATCCTGAAATGTCTTTCAACTCTACAGTCTATAACTTTGATGATTTAGGAGACAGTGACATTTAAGGGTGTGGCTGCGGACTTCGTCCCAGGCTCTGTCCACTGCACTGACCAGCTGATTTCCAGACAATGGAAATTATGCAATGAGTCCATCCTTCTATGAGGAAGTCGCACAAGGTCAAATTCTTGACACCAAACTGTTTCCATGATTTTGTCCTCCACTTCTCCCCAGAAAGCCCCAAAGGAGATGCTGTGGAAACTATCCTTCAGGATTCCTGCAAACCGCCCTTGGGTCCTTGCTGACATGCCCCTGTGGATGGCAGGGATACTAGACTGGCCAAGAAATAGAATTTGGACCAATGAGCTTTTCTTGAGTTTGCCAGCAGGAGACTCTCACCCAGGGAGTCAAACACCCCTTGAATGGTTTATGTAGGGGTCAGGGAGAGAGGAGCCAGATAAGGGGAGACAGCAAAAACTGATTCATCAAGGTTCCTGCTGCTGAGGCTTGAGGCTGATCTGGAACAATTACCCTTTACCCAGTTTTGGGTCTGGGAGTTTCTGCCAGGATGGAGCACAACAGGATAGAGGGCAGAGGGTTTGACTATTTCCCAGAACAGGTCATACAACACATCCTATTTCAGGTTATTTGCATCAAAAGCACTAATGGGTCAGTATAGACTTCTATGTGTGACCTCCTATGTGGAGTGATTCTCAAGACGGAGCAGCTCTGTATCTACACTTTTCCCTAAGGAGAACTAAATTACATATTTCTCTCCATGCTCATCCCTAACTGATTCCCCATGTGCAGGGATTCCAGTTCCCAGAGAAGATGCAGTCTCTTACTTTGATCAAGGGAAGCACCATGGATGCTAGAAAGAGGGCCTGAGGAGCTGCTATCCAGGTCAGTGAGGTGAAAGCAGGTTTATGAGAGCTGTGATTAAGACAGTCTGCAATTTATTGTGGTGAAGCATATGCTAGTTTTGGGGGCAGGAAGGCCCTAACATGAAGGAGGACTGGGAAAGGCTTATTGTGGAAGGTGGGTTGCAGGTAAGGCTTCAGGGAAACAAGGATGAGTATTCTGGACCAAAGGAATAGTGAACAAACCCCAGGGAGTTAGGAAGTGGAGTGTCCTGTCCACATAACAGAAAGGATGCCCATACCACTGCATTACAGCATATATAGGGGTAGATGGGGTAAAAAAAGACTGGAGGAGTAGGAGAGGGGGAGGTAATCAAGTGTTTTAGCAGCCTTAGGGAGGATTTGACATAGCATCCTTTTGCTGGGGAGCCATTGTAGATTGTTGAGTGGGTGGTGACATGGTCAGGTGACAACTTTAGGAAAATGAACTTGATCATGGGATGGAGGACTGGCTGGACTGGGGGAAGATAAGGCAGCCAGATCAACCAGCAGTCCCTGAAATATCTGAGATGTGAGGTGATGGTGTCTGAACTAAGAAGGTGACAGTGTTGGGAGAGAAAGGGGTGTATGAGAGAGATGTCACACAGCTGGAATCATGGTACTTTGCAGCATATTGAACATGGTGGTCAGTGTGAGAGTCATTGAGGAGAGCATGACATTTCATCTCTGAGCCTGGACTAGTGAAGTTGCCTCAGATAGAATTAAGAATGTAGGCAGATGGAGGATTGGGGAAAAGAGGATAAATTTCATTTTGCGTATGGTCAAAAGGGGACCAGAAGAAAGTACGGTTTTAAAAGTTTCTAGAGGAGAGTGTTGGGGTGTAAGCTCAGTTCTCACATGAATGGTTTCAGGCAGGTTAAAATGAGGGCTTCTTGATTGGGAGCTCTCATGAGGCCCCCCAGGGAACAGCTGGGAATTGAGGAGTGAGACTCGAGCTTTCTTGTTTTTCCATCTCTTCTCAGTGGAAACTTGCTGGGGAGAGCATCCCACCCTTGAGATTGGTCCGTGGTCTGAGCACACCTTTTTGTTGATTAGCTAGGGGCTGAGAGCATTCATGGTATCCATGTGCAAACGGCTGGGAGAGCTTAAGTAGGGGCAGGAAAGCCTGAGGGTGGTCCCTTTCCTCTTCTGCCTCTGTCCTCTTGCTGTGTGATCCTTGTTCCTTAAGGAGGAGGGGAGTCCTTTTCTCCTGGGGAAGAACTAGCCTGCATATGGACATGTAACCAAGACCTTGAATAAAGCCTAACCCCTGTTTGACTCTGGAAAGTCTCTTCTCTCGATACGTTTATCCAGCTGGCCACCGAAGACCTGGACTAAGGTGAGAAGACTTGGGCAGCCCACGGCAATTAGGCCAGGACAGGAGAGTATCAAGAAAAAAGGGTGACTGACAGTGCCAAAGCCTGCAGAGAAGTCAGGAAGAATGAGATGAAGAAATGGCCATAGAATTCAGCAATTTCAAGATTATTGGTAATTTACAGAAAGAAGTTTCACTCGAACAAAGGAGGTAGGAGACAGACTGCAGAGAGTTTGTGAGAATGAAAGGAAAGGAGATGGAGACCCCAGCTGTAAATGGACACATCTAGCTATTTGGCCATGAAATGGAGCAAAAATATTGGAAAATATCTCAGCAGGATACCTGGATCATTGAAGGTATTTTGAGATAAATGGGTTTATTTGTGAAAACAGGAAAGGAGTCTTTAGTGGGAAAGAGTGAAAATTAGTGAAAAAATGGAAATACTAGAAGAAGAATATCCCAAAGTAGATGAAGGATGGAGTGGGATTAGGAGCACACATAAGGAGATTTGCTTTAGCAAACAAAAGGATGACCTTTTCATCTGTTACTGGGGCCAAAAAGGAAAAGAAGGAATCTGATTAATGGGAGATAAGGAGAATGAGATGGGTCTTGATATATGTCCAGTTTTTCAATGACATAAAAGCCCAAGTTCTTACTTGTTATGGATAGCTAGGGCTGGGGTGAGGTGGGTAGAGAACAAGCCATAAAGAAAGGTTGGGGATGAAGAAAAAGAGTTGGAAAAGCTGCTGTGGTGAGTGAAGTGCTGACACAATTAGGGAGATGTCAAAGGATTACCTTGCCACTATTATGAGGCAGGAGAGATTATGAAGTCTAAATTTGTAGAGGACCCTTGCAGCCTGGTTTCATGTTTTCTTACTCTCATTCACGACCAGGAGTAGCAGTGAAGGATGCTACCTTACTTGGAAATACTGTGAGGTTGAGCTTTGCATAAATCTTCAACCACAGCCCTTTCCTGTTCTCTATGGCTTAATCTCTTTCCCATTCTAGGAGAATCATTGATCAGATTCATGTAGGTGAAGATCACCTCCATTTAGTTCAATAGTTTTTTTTAATTTCAGTTTTATTAATCTCTCCTTTGGTTTTCAGTGTTTCTAACTGATATTTAATTGGGGATTTTCAATTTGTTCTTTTTCTAGCTTTTTCAGTTGCATGTCCAATTTATTGATGTCCTGTTTCTCTATTTTAATCATGTGAGCATTTCAGAAATATAAAATTCCCCCAAGAACTACTTTTTCTTCATCCCATAAATGATATGTCTTCTCATTATTGTCATTCTCTTGAAGTTATTTTTTTTCCTATGTTTTGTTGTTTGACCCAATCATTCCTTAGGAGTAGATTAGTTTCCCAACAATTTTTAGCCTATCTTTCCATGACCTTTTATTACATATGATTTTTTTATTGAATCATGATCTGAAAAGGATGCATTTACTTTTTCTGCCTTTCTCTACTGGATTGAGAGGCTTTTATACCCTAGGCCATGATCAATTTTGTGTATGCACTATGTACCACTGAGGAAAAGGTGTATGCCTTTCTCTCTTCATTCAATTTTTTCCAGAGGTCTATCATATCTGCCTTTTCTAAAATTCCATTCACTTCCATAACTGCTTTCTTCTTTGAAGCTGGATTTATCAGGTTCAGAGAGGGGGAGGTTGAGGTCCCCCACTAGGATAGTTTTCTGTCTATTTGTTCCTGTAATTCCCTTAACCTCTCCTTTAAGAATTTGGATGTTATACCAATTGATGCATATATGTTTAGTAATGATATTACTTCATTGTCTATGGTGCCTTTTAGCACCATAGAAGTATGGCTTCCTTCCTTATCTCTTTTGATTAGACCTGTTTTTGCTTTTGTTTTGTCTGAGATTAGAACTGCTGCCCCTTCTTTTCTTTTTTACTTCAGTTGAAGCATAATATAATCTGCTCCAGCCTTTTACCTTTACCTATATGTATCCCCCTGTTTCAAATATTTCTTATAGACAACATATTGTTGGATTATGGTTTTTAATCATTCTGTTATCTGCTTGTTTTATGGGAGAGTTCATCCAATTTACATTCACAGTTATGATTATCTCTGTCTTTCTCTCCATTCTATTTGTCCCCTTGTTTATGCTTCTATTTCTTCCTTCTTCCTTCCCTTCCTCAAAAGAGCTTTGCTTTTGACCACTGCCTCCTCAATTTTCCCTCCCTTCTATCAGCACCCCCCCCCTTTCCTTTCCCCTTTCCCCTTCTACTGCCATAGGGCAAGTTACATTTCTATACTTAACAGACTGTGTTATTCCCACCTCGAACGAAATCCAATGAGTAAAGCTCAAACAATGCTCATCTACCTCCCTTCTTCCCCTCTGCCATGTTTTTGTTCCTCTTCATGCATTGTAATTTACCCTTTCTGCCTCCTTTCCTCTTTTCCCATTACAATCCTTTTGCACCCAGTAATTAGCTTTTCTATCATCACATCTGTTAATTTGTACTCAGCCTTCCTGTCTATGTACATCCCTTTTAGATATCATAATAAATATACCATTCTCAAGATTAACAAGTATCAGCCTCCGATATAGAGATGTAAACAGTTTGCCTTATTGAATAACAAGATTTTTTTTCCTGTGTGCCTTTTTACACCTCTCTTGAATCTTGTATTTGAAGATTAAATTTTCCACTGTGCTCTGGCCTTTCATCAGGAAGGTCTGAAAATCCCTTATTTCAATGAATGTCCATCTCCTTGCTTGAGAGATTATGCTCAGTTTTGCTGGGTAGTCGATCCTTGGTTATTGCCCAACCTCCTTTGCCTTGTGGAATATCATATTCCAATTCTTCTGATTTTTTGAGGTAGAAGTTGCAAAGTCTTGTGTGATCCTGACTATAGTTCTGTGATATCTGAATTGTTTCTGACTGCTTGCAGTATTTTCTCCTTGACCTGATAATTCTGGAATATGGCTACAGTATTCCCTGGAGTTTTCAATTTGATATCTCTTCCAGGAGGAGATTAGTGGATTCTTTGGATAATTATTTTACCCTTTTGTTTTAGGACCTCAGGGCAATTTTTCTGGATGATTTCTTGGAAGATAGGGTCTAGGCTGCTTTTTTTTTTCATCATGGCTTTCTGGTAGACCAATAACTCTTAGAATATGTGTCCTGGATCTATTTTCCAGGTCAGTTGTTATTCCAATGAGATATTTTACCTTTCTTCTATTTTTTTCATTCTTTAAATTTTATTTGACTGACACTTGATGCCTTGTCGTTAGCTTCTACTTGTCCATTTCTAATTTTTAATTAATTATTCAGTTATATTTTGTGTCTCTTTATCCACTTGACCAATTTTACTTTTCAAAGAATTCTTTTCTCCAGTTAGATTTTGTACTTCCTTATGAATTTGATCAATTTTACTTTTCAAAGTTTTGTTTTTTTCAGTTAATTTTTTTCCATTTTATTTTTTTAAAAGATTTGGTCAGTTTTTCTTCTGCCTTTCTCATTTGACTTTTAAAATTCTCCTTGAGCTCTTCCAAGAATGCTTTTTAGACTTGAGACTTTTATCCTTCCCTATTGCCCCAAGAACATGTAACACATGGAAGGCATATTTAGAATCAGTAAAACATCCACCCTTTTATTTTTTCCCAGCTCTGAGGCTCTGGTGAGTGTTACTAATTCTGCCTTTTGGACAGAAGTCCCAGGAGGTAGAGACTTAGCTTGTGTGGTGCAGTGTAAGCTAATTACTGCATACCCTGCCCTCCTCACCCCTTGTTCCACAAAGGGGATCTATCAGTGTACCTTTGCTCATCAGAGTTAGGAAGGGAGACACTTTTAAGATCAGGTTGACTTGAATAATCTCTCACAATCATGGAGAAGGCCATCTGAGTCGGCAGTGTCTGGGAGGAGAATTGCCAAGTTGAAACTATGGCACACAGTAAGAGTCAAGTTGTTGGGGTGCTTGACTACATGTACCTGGACCCCAATTCTAAAATCACATTTCTCCCTAGCCTCAAAAGACTACCTCAGGCAGTTTCTCCCCAGCCCATGTACACAACCTGTTCTAGCAACAACCATTATCTCCCTTCCTGCTATAGTAATCAGATACACCTATAGAACTCATTAGGCTTAGCCAGCGGCATACTGGTTTAAAGGGCTGTGTGCTGGGTCAAAATGACATTTACTGCTCACTGACCAATCACACGTATTCTAGACTTAGACATACCTATACTCCCTTACATTAATCTTGTCTAACAAGACACTGACGAGAGTAGCCTGGTTTTTCATGGTCAGCCCTGACCATTGGTTGAATTAGTGATGTTTCAGGCCTAAAATCACACCTTGGGCTATTTCCCAATGAATTTTGGGTAAAATACCTGGGCAGTAGATATCAAAAGTGCAGGCTCCTTTAAGAACTGACCCCTCCTTAACCACTCCCTAAATGCACCCCAAAACACCTAGTTAGCATATTTGGCACAAGTGATACTATAGAATCTCCTATATAAACTTTCCCTGTACCCCTCTAAGGTTGCAGATTCACTAAGAACTCTTGTCTGCTGGAAAGTGTAATGAAACTTTACTTTGACCTCAACAATGCTTGAGAACCTCGAGAACTGAATGAAGGACTTCCTGTTTGTACCTTGAGATGACTCCAAGTAGCCAGTTTGAGTAAGGGTCTCACCATCCCACACACACAAGTAATTTAGAAAAAGAAGCAACTGGCTTGGGGCCAGGTCCTAGGGACTGAGTGAAAACTCTTAGAGCTTAACTCTTCTTTTTGATGAGGTTTAGGGGTGCTGGGGACCCCAAAATACTGACACACCGGGTCCTTCTCGAATGAATTTGACTCAAGCCTTCTTAAAGCCAAGGAAAAACAAAGTTTATTAAAGATTCTCCAAATTGGGTTGGCTTTTAAGGAGCCTAAGCCTTTGTAATGCTCATATTCACAAGCAGGCCAGACAGAATCTCAGCCAGACAGAGCCTGAGCTGGATTGAATCTGAGCGCCTTCATGGAGGCGAGATGGAAGTAAATACAGAAAAGAGTATAGGAGGGATCTGGGGGTGGCGTGGTAGTCTGGGGTGATGGGAGGAGGGGTTTAGGGAGGGTCTTGAGGAGAAGTCCAAGGAGGGGGTGACTGGTCAAGGGTAGGAAACAGGAAGCAGGAGGTATCAGACAATGGAGGCCTGGGCCAGAAGGAGGCGTCTCCAACACAGACACAGACACACACAGACACACACACACAGACACACACACACACACACACACACACACACACACACACACACACACACACACAGAGACACCCCCCCCCCCCCAGCCTGGTCTGGCTCCCATTCTACAGGAAAGGCACCAGGCCTTGCCTCCAATCAAAGAAAGGCTTGGCACTGAGCCCACAGCTGGCGATCCCAGCCATGCCCAGAAAGGTGCCAGCACAGGAATGCACAGGATGGCCCATTTCCTCTCCCGTGTTAAGGTGGGACAAGGGGCTTAATTCGAGGCCAAGACATTTAATACCGAGACAAGCCAGGCGGACCTTGGCCAGAGAAGCCCAGGCCAGTTCTAACCGAAGCCCTCCACAAACTTCGTGGGATTCTCTGGAACTGCCCCTGCTTGTCCTTAACCCGGGTGAGATCAGTCATTGAAGGAGGAGCGCGCCAGTCACGCCTCCAAAGGAATCTGCCATTTCCCACCAAGAAAGGGGTTCTGGGAAACCTACGAATCAGGAACTGGAGGGGGATACAAGTTCCGCTATTCGCGCAGGAATTGAATGAGGGATTCTGGGAAACCGAGTCCGGCTGCGGAGGTCTCGGGACCAAGGAGCAGGCGGATCCAGTGGGTGCAGGCGCTGCTGGGAATTGGAGTCCGGAAGTGTACGCTCCCCGGACCAATGGGCAGGCGGCACCGGGGGGCAGGGGGCGGGACATCCCGTCGGAGTCTAGTCCTTGCCTCCCGAGGAGCAGGGGCAGTCGGAGGGGCAGCAGAGGCGCTCCCGGAGCCGAAGCTCGCGGCCTGCCCAACGGGATCCTCCACGAGTCAGGTACGTGTCGGTTCCCTGGAGCCAGGAACGCGCTGCCTCGTCCCGCAGGGCCGGAAGACCGAGACACCCCCGCCTCCTCCCGCGCCCTGGCCCAGGGAAACCGTGACCGGCACGTGCTGCCCAACACGGCGTCCGCTGCCCGCCTTCCGAGGGGCTGGAGGGCTAGGAGAGCGAAAGGACGGGGCCCCCCTCCCCCCAGGCTGGAGATCGGTACTCGGACCCGGGCAGGACGGTTAGGGCAGATCATGGCCTGGGGTGAGACGGAGGAGTCACTTCGGTTCCTTTGGTCCCTACACAGGGAGCCTGGACCCCGAGGGAATGGCCCCTGGGAGCGGCCCAGCCCCCGCGCAGGTGAGTGCCGTCCGGCCGTGCCCGTGGCCCCAGAGCCGGGGATGCCCTCCTTAGGGAGCGGTGCTGTTCAGGAGGAGCGGCCACAGCGCTGCCCCTTTTAGGCCGATTTAGTGGCTCCCGTGGACAGCCATCAGGTGCGACCGGCCGAAGGAAGCAAACCAGCATCTGTGATCAACCCCCCGCCCAGTGCCAGCCCCCGCAGTACTTTAGTGACCAGCCTTGGAAGATACACGTTATTGTCCCCTTCTTATGTTTTCTTATGTGGGTCTGGATATTTTGAGGAAAACGTTCTTGATCTCATTTTTAAATTCAGTCTCTCCCTTCCCTATCTGCCACACTCCCTTTCCCCCACTGAGAAAGCGAGAAAACCGAGCCCTTAGAACCAGAACGTATGTGGTCAAACGAAATGAAATTCCTCAGTTTAGCTTAATGAAATGGTGTCAGTTAATACTTGGAGCCTCAACACTACCAAGAGTGAAGCCCCAGTCACCGTGACGTCACCGTGACTCCTCCGAAACTGACTGATCAGTGCACTGGTCAGACTTCCAGTGAGCGTGTACACACGTGTAGGCATTTAGGGTTAGGGTTAGGATACATTTGTATCCATTAAGCTCCACCTAATTACCTTCCCACCTACTCCCTCCCCCACCTCGAGAACACAAGAAAAACAACCCGTTATACACAATGGGTAGTCAGTGTGAAATATTTCCACGGTACCTGTGCCCTAAAAATAGTTCTCCTTCTTTGCCTGAGTCCTTCCCCTCTAGGTGGTAGCCACCATGTTTCTTCATCATTGGCCCTCTGGAGTCTTGTTTGGTCACTGTGCTAATTCAAATTCAGTATATTCGTGCTAAGTCAGGTTCAAATGTGTCCCATTACACTTGTTAAACGTACTCTTCCATACCCCATTTATGAATAATCCGTTAAGGTACAGGCATCAGATGTTCCTGCCCACTCCCACCTCCTTGTTTGTATGTAAAGATGCCTTCTTGTGCCCCATCATTATGTGAGATAATATTTCCTAACCTTGCTTTCCATCCACCCACCTTCCTTTCCATCTTTTCCTTAAGATCAAGGCATAACAGAATCCCTCCCTGGTCATCTGTGAGCCCTGAGAGCGTCCACAGAGGATACATATCACTTCCCCATATTTGGATGAGTTGTATATCCTCTTTTTTTAATTACTCTGTGCTGGTTCATCCTTCTATATTTTATGCTTCTGTTCACTTGTGTTTGAACAACAAAAACTCTCTGCAGTAATGGGCTTTTCATCAAGAATGCTTGTAAATCCATAGCTCAAGGGTCATTTTCCCCCTAATATCATTATACTTAGTTTTGTTGGGAAATTCCTCTTGGTTACAAGACCATATACTTTACCTTCTAGCATATCCTGTTCCAAGCTCCCTGCTCTTTAAATGATGGTTATTGCCAAATTGTGATCCTGGGGCTCCTTGGTACTTGAAGTGTGTGTTGTTGTATTTTTTTCCTGACTGCTTCCTGTTTTTCTCATTTAGCTGTTAGCTCTGTGTTCTTGGCAGTGGTGTACCTGGGAGTTTTTATTTAGAGACTATTTTCAGGAAGTGATCTGTGGTTTATTTTGACTTTCTACTCTGGTTGGAAGATATTTGGGCACTGTGAAGATTTCTTGAAATCTCCTATTGAGGCGCCTTTGTTTAATGGCCCTTAGATAATCCAGCATTATTTAAATTTTCCCTTCTCTTTTCTATGTGAGTTGGGTTTTTTTTTAACTGTGAAATAACTGATATTTTCATCGTTTTTTTTCACCTTTTGGAATTTGTTTTAACATTTGTTATTACCTTATGGTTTCTGTTCTATTCCAGGTTTTAGAGAGTTTGTGGCTTGGCCATTGTTTCGTGGCTCTTCTGCCCAGCCATTACCTCCTTGATTCTTGATCCCTTACCACTCATTCTTTTCCATTTCTTTTCTCCTCAAAAACTCTCAGAGACATGTTTAACTCTTGCTTCAGTGCTTCCTGAAATTTCAGGTGAATTTGTGCCCAAGCTGTGTTTCTCAGAGTCTGGGCTTGTAGATAGGAGTCACTCTTCCTTATTTGTGTCTCTAGTTCCTCTGCCACCATAGCCTTTCATTATTGGAGGTTCTTCTTTTTCTGTTGGTTTATTCTTTCAGCTGTTTCCTCTGCAGCACCCAGGAGGGAATGTCTGGGCTGTTCTTGTGGCTGCTTCCTTAGGGTCCTGAGTGTGGTCTTATTTCAGGATCTCAGGGGCAGGATAAAGGCTTACTAGCTGTCAGTGTTCCCAAAATCGTCTGATCCAGAGCAAAATAGGATTATTGCCCTCCTTCTCTGAGCTCTCTGTTTCTGACCTGGGTTTGAGTCTCTACAAGACTGGAGTGCTGCCAGGCTCTGCCCCTATTGGCCAACTACTAAGCTCTGCTGACTGGCTCAGAGGGGCAGAATTGTAAGTTTCTCTTTATTTGGGGATTCCTGCCCTTGTTATTCCACTGCAAGCTGGACATTGGAAGGCAGACCCTACTTGGTGTCCCAGGCCTGAGCTACACCCTGGTCCTGCAGGCTTCTGTCCTTCTTTGCTTCATTGCCCAGGGTCTCCCTACCCAGGAATTCCACTGCTTGACACAGATTTCCTTGACCCTGGTTATGTGAGCTGGGCCTGGGTAGAGGGTGAGAGAGCTGCCAGTGGCAGCCATCCTGTTGCAGTTCCCTGATGTGGGTCTGAATCTTCTTTCCCTGTTACACAGAATCTCATTGCAGAAGTGCTGCTTGTGCAGTGTCTCCCTCTCTAGATTTGTTTCAAGGGTTCATGGACCCCCCTTTTTCCTCCCTGTGCCAAGGTCTCACAGGTGTTTGTAGTTTTCCCCATCAGGATTTGGTCTGGTACATTGCCCAGATCTCTTAGCTGTTTATGTCATCAGGGTTTGTCATAGTGGGAGCATAGGCACTGATGATGGTGGCATGACGTTTTCCTGAAAGTGGCAATCGCATTGTCATGAGCCTATCATTCACTCCTTTTGGCAGACATACCAGCTTACTGATTAGATTAGTTTTGATTGCAAAACCCATGCCAGCTTCACGGCACTCCCCTTCACTGTACCCATTCCAGAAAAAAGGTGTATCCAGCTCCAAATTCAGTAAGCTGGCCTTTATTTGCCAACCTTCAGGGCTACTATTTGGATGCAGCAAAGCAGAGGTGCAGCAAAGTATGGATCAGTTCTCTGCTGCCTGTGCTAATTTTGGCCTAATAATTAACACCAAAAAAACACAGGTGCTCCATCAGCCACCACCACACCATCCACATGTGGAACCATCAGTTACAACAAATGGGGAAGTTTGGAATGCTGTGGATAAGTTCATTTACCGTGGTAGTGTACTTTCCAGGGATGTACACATTGATAGTGAGGTTAATGCATGCATTGCCAGAGCTAGCTCAGCGCGTGGGAAGCTCTGAAGAAAGGTTTGGGAAAGAAGACGTATTAGACTGACTACCAAACTGAAAGTCTACAGAGCCTTTGTGCTGACCTCATTGTTATATGCTTGTGAAACATGGACAGTCTACCAGCACCATGCCAGGAACCTGAATCGTTTCCATTTGAACTGTCTTAGGAAGATTCTGAGGATCACCTGGCAGGATAAGGTACCAGACACTGAGGTCCTTCCTCAAGCTGAACTGCCAAATATTCAAACTATGCTTCAGAGAGCACAACTCCGATGGGCTGGCCACATTGTTCAAATGAAAAATGTATGCTTGCCAAAAAGACTATTTTATAGAGAACTTGCATGGGGCAGGTGATCACCTGGTGATCAGAAGAAATGCTACAAGGACACTCTCAAAATCTCTCTCAGGAATTTTGGATTTGACTATGCAACATGGGAGACACTGGTACAGGACTGCTCAGCATGGTGTGCCCACATCAGAAAGAATACTGTGCTCTGAGCAAAGCAGAACTGAGACAGCACAAAGTAAATGCAGGATGCACAAATTTGGGGTATGCACACCAAATGTTCACAGGAACTGTCTGTGCCCGAGTGGTGGTAGAACATTCCGAGCTCGTATTGGCCTGATCAGCCACAGTTGGACACACCAAAATTTTACTTTATCATGGTGATGTCATTTTTGTCCTCTTCGAAGACGAAGGACAACAACCAACCAACCAAGCTATTTCTGGAGAGGAGTTCATTGCCATGATTCTTCACTCTGCCATCTTGACTTTGCCAAGCCCAGAGACATTATCCTCAGTTTACATAAGTTGAGAAAATTGACCCAGATGTTAAGTAGTGTGCCCACTGTCACATAGCTCTTAGTGTCTGAGGCTTGATATGAGCCTAGACCTTCCCCGAGATCAGTTTTCCTGACTTGTGCACCAGTGCTGTCACCAGAGGATGAAGATGAAGAGGTCCTGGAAGAAATCTGACACTAAGATAATTGATCAACAGACAAGTTGTGCATGGGACACAGAAAGAGACAAGAGACAATACAGTTTCTCAAAAACCTCATATTTTATTGGGGAGTGGTGCAACATAGGAACTAATGAAAGAGAGAATCACCAAAATTAAGAGGGTTTGGGAAAGGCTTCCCATAGATGAGACTGAAGGTGTGATATCAGAAAGTCAGTGCAGCCAGTAGGGCAGCTAGGTGGTGCAGTGGATAGACTGCCAGGCCTGGAGTCAGGAAAGCTGAGTTCAAATCCAGCCTCAGACACTTACAAGCTGTGTGACCCTGGGAAAGTCACTTGACCCTGTTTGCTCCTCTGTCAGATGAGCTGGAGAAGGAACTGGCCAACCACTCCAGGGTCTTTGCCAAGGAAACCCCCAAACATGCAGAGGTGTACCTGACTGAAAAACAGAAAATCATTAGGGAAGGTAGTAGGCAGAGCTAAGGAGGAACAGTGTGACAGTGGGACTGTCCAGTAAAACGGGGCTGGGCACTGAAAATGTATGGAGCCTAGAGATGGAGTGTCTTCTTTGGGAACAGCCAGGAGGCCAGGGTCCCTGGAGAGAGGAGCACATATAGGTAGGGACTAAGTCATCAAGGGCTTAGCATGAGTTTTGTATTTGTATTTTGTACTGGAGGTTATTGAGTGAACAGGTGAGGTGGTGACATGGTCAGAGCCTCCCTTTAGGAAAACTGACTTTAGTGCCTGAGTAGAGGACAGATTGGAGTGGGGAGAAGCTTGAGGCAGGTAACCCCACCTGCAGAGTGTAGCAGTAGACTAGGTGTGAAGTGATGAGGGCTTGGGCCTACATGGTGGCAGTATTTGATGTGGGAGAAGTAATCCCATGTGAGAGAAGTGGAAAGGTGAAATCAGCAGAGCTGGACAATAGATGGGATGTGGGGGAGAGAGAGTATGAGGAGCAGAAGGTGGAACCTGGCTTGTGGACTCAAGTGATTTGGACCAGATGCCCACTCCCAAGTCCTGGGTTGGACAGGTGACGACTTGGACCTCGAGGCAGCCTTGGGGTCAGGAGCAGTTGGAGACTCTAGGTAGCATACCTGGAGAGATGCAGATTCAGAATCCATCATTGGTCTGGCTCAGATCCCAGGATGGGACCAGGGGCTCAGTTCTGGCTCCTAGCCCTGCCTGAAGCATGCGCAAGGATCACCGGGGCAGGAATCACAGACTAACATGGGACTTGCATAGACTTGCCAGCTGGCTGATAGTGGTCAAGTTCAGTAGATTTGCTGTTGCCATAAAGGCTGAAAAACAGATTAAGCGCTTGCAGAACTAGGATCCCATTGTGGGCACGGGAAGCCTCCATCAACGTTGCCACAGATCAGACCACTTGAGGAGCCCTGAAAACCAGCCAGAGCTCTCCTTGAGATTCTGGGGGAGGCAGCATTCAGTATCCCTAAGAGAGCACAGGGGGACCCAGGCGTACACAGGCTTAGCTGGGAACTGTCTCATCCCAGTCAATCCAGATTCTGATGGCTATCTTTCTAGAATCATCTTCATGTTTTCATGTAGATAAGACTTTCTTTCAGCCATCTAGGAAGCAAACTAGATCTTTTCTTTATCCTTATTGTCTTTTCAGTGATTATATTAAATGTTTATTTTTTTCCCCTAGCAGTACCTGCCAGCTTGTCATGGACTTTTCTTAAGACTACATCACGTCAGTTCTGATAGGGAAGAAATTTCACATCACCTTCTGTCTTTCTCTTTCATAGATGAACCTGCCCCACAGAACACATACTTTCTCCCTAATTCTACAGTGAGACACGTTCCATAAGACCTTTTTCAGTTTTTTTACAATTTATTATGTTTTCTGAAATTTCAATATGAATATGAATTTTCTCAAAATTCCATTGGGTTCTTGCTGACAGTAGTTTTGAATTGACTGAAATTTCCTTATATAATTTCCTTATATAAGTTGATGAAGCTTGGGATATTTAACTCTTAAGTGTCTTTCACTCCATGTCCTGTGACTTCTTATGATTTAGGAGACAGTGACATTTAAGGATGTGGCTGTGGACTTCACGCAGGAGGAATGGAACCTTTTGGACCATCCTCAGAAGGAGTTGTACCAGGAGGTCATGTTGGAAAATGCGTGGAACCTGCTCTCCCTGGGTAAGGATAATTCTTCTTGTAACTCTTAGTCTGCAATCAGAGGAAATGTCTTCATTCCCTGGTATGCAGGCTTTGGAGCTGCTGTCAGTTATTATAGAAAAGTTATATCTCCTGTGTCCAAGAGGCAGGCTCCTCAGGCCACCTGGTTTTCCCAAAGAAAGTCTTTGCCTTGCATGAGAGGAAGCTGAGGGTTTCCTTTGTTGCCCCTGATGCAGTCTCTTACCAATTCTAGGCAGTTTCAGGTCAAGGTGCATCAGTGTGGAAGGATCTCAGACATGGAACCAATCTCGGGGGTCATTGGGTCTGACCTCTCCCTGGGCATGAGTTTTGCTGCCAAATCTCTGAAAAGGGCTCAGGCAGCTTTTCCTGACAACATCTTCCTCTTATGGAGGTGCCTGATGTCTGGAATATTCTTCTATTTGATAAGCCCACATTGGTAGTTCAGAACTCTTAATTGTGGCTCATGTAGCAGGTTTGTCCTTAATCTTTATGTTTCCCTAAACTCCCAGTACTAAGGGTGGGAAGGGAAGGGAATAAGCATTTATGTTCACCTGCTGTTTGCCATGCTGGACCAAGGGCTGTCTGTACAATGTTATGTCACTTCATCATCATAATAACAGTTCTGCTTAGATGATATAATTATGCCCTTTTTTCACTTGAAAAACTGAGGCAAACATAGGTTAAGTGACTTGTCCAGGGGCACTCAGCTGGTAAGTGTCTGAGGCTGGATTTAAACCCAGGCATTCCTGAGTTCAAGCCACTGAACGACCAGCTGCCTCTGTTTTGTACATAATGGAAACTATGCAGTGAGTCCATCCTTCTCTGGAGAAGGTGCGGAAGATCAAATTCTGGCTCCAGACTGGTTCTGTGATTTTCTCCTCTACCTCTCCCCAGAACTCCGTAAAATAAATGCCATGGAACTAAATTAGTGTTTTCTCCATCCTCATCCTAAACTGATTCCCATGCCTAGGGCTTCCTGTTCCCAGAGATGATGTGATCTCTTGTTTTGAGCAAAGGGAAGCACAGTGGATGCTGGAGCAAGAAGGCATGAGGAGCCTCTGTCCAGGTGAGTGGGGTGAAAGCAGGTATATGGGAGCTGTGAGCAGGAGAGGTTTTTATGTTTTGTGGTTAAGGAAGTACTAGATTTTGGGGCAGTTCTGTCTTGGAATTCTTTTTCAGATTTTTTTATTAGTAGTGGCTTTCTGGGCCATTCACTGAATTATGGAGCCTCAGTTTCACCCTCTGTAAATCGAGGGGGTTAGACTCTGTGGCTTTTCAGCTCCCTTCTAGGGGTAACTTTATCATCTTATAAGAAGTTACTATTCGGATTTTGGGGAATGAGATCTCCTGAAACGAGGCCTATACTACTGGATTATACCATATATTGGAGGGAAATAGGGTAAATAAAGCCTGGAAGACTAGGAGAAAGGGAGGTCATGAAGTGTTTTAGCAACCCTAGGGAGGATTTTATATTGAATCCTATAGCCGGGGAGCCAGAGGAGGTTGTTGAGTGGGTAGTGACATGGTCAGATGAGAGCTTTAGGAAAATAAACTTGACAGGTGGGTTCATCATTGACTCGACTCAGGGGAGATGGGGCAGCCAGAACAACCAGCAGGCTGTGAAATACCTCTGGTGTGAGGTGATTGGGGCCTGAACCAAGACAGTGACAGTGCTGGGACAGAAGGAGTGTAGGGAAGAGATGTCACACAAGTGGAATCCCAGGACTCTGCTCCAAAATGAATATGGGGGTCAGGACTGTGCATGTGTGAGAATAAATGAGGAAAGCATCTCTGAGCCTGGACTACTGAGGATGCCTCAGATAACATTAGGCATGTAGGCAGATGGCAGGGTTGGGGGAAAGAATGTGTCTCATTTTGCATATGGTGATGGGGGACCAGGAGAGAAAAGTGTCAGGGGGTGACTGACAGTGCCAAAGCCTGCAGAGAATTCAGGAAGAATGAGGATGAAGAAAGGGTCATTGAATTGATCCATTTCAGGAATATTGCTAATGTTAGAGAAATACGTTTCAGTAGAACAATAAAGTTGGGGGCCAGACTGCAGAGAGTGTCAGAGAAAACAAAGGAAATGAGTTGAACACCCCAGTTGTAAATGGCTGTCTCTAGATATTTGGCCATGAAGTGGAGTGAAGATATTGGACAATATCTCATGGGGCTGCATGGATCATTAAGGATGTTTTGAGAGAAATGGTTTTATTTGTGACAACAGGAAAGGAGTCTTTAGTGTGGGAAAGAGTAGAAATTAGTGAAAAATACAGATACTAGGGGAAGAATGTACCAAGGTAGATGTAGGATGGAATGGGATTATTTGCACACATACAGAGATTTGCTTTAGCAAGCAAAGGAATGACCTTTTTATGTGATACTGAGGCCAGAAAGGCAAAGAAGGCATCTCAGTAATATGAGATGAGGAGAAAAAGGTAACTCTTGTTACGTGTCCAATTTTTTCAATGAAATAGGAGGCCAAGTTCCTAAGCAAAAAGGTGTGGATGGGTAGGGTAGGGGGAAGAAAACAAGCCGTAAGGGAGGGTTGGGGGTGAATGAAAACATTTGGAAAAGCTGCTGTGGTGAGTGGCATGGGGAATGATATAGGAAGATGTCAAAGGATTGCCTTGCCATAATGAAGGTGCAGCTGAGATCGAGCAGCCTGAATTTGTAGTGGACCCAGGCAACCTGGTTTCATGATTTTCTTTCTCATCCAGCAGCACATAAGTAGGAGTGAAAGCTGCTGCCTTACTTGGGAGTAATCCAAGGGAAAGCTTTGCATAAATCATCACCCAAGTTCCTTTTCTGATCTCTGTGGCTCAATCTCTGTCCTGTTCTTGAAGAATTATTGACCAGGTTCGTGTAGACAGTGACCACTTCCTTTTCGGTAGCTGGGAGGTAGAGACTTGAAGATGTCCCCTGGTATAAGACCCATCAGGAGCCTACAGAGAAGTCTCTCTAGTCTTCGGTGTTGGGTCTTGAAGTTCCATCAGGATTAGAACCTAATAACAAAGGTGATTACTTAGAGGTGAGTGGATGCAGGAAAGAGAGAGAACCGTGGTTTAAGCCAAAACATACATTTGACATCTGTGAGAGATACTAGAATGTAGAGACTGAGTTAGAGGCTGGGGCATGCTATCAGCCCTGGGCCCGGTCAAGCAATCAGTAAAGATTGGTTAAATACCTTATGTTCTAGGCACTGTGCTAGGCTCTCAGGATACTAAGAAAGTGAAAAGAAAGTCTTTGCATTTAGGGAGCTCCCAATCTAATATAAAAACATGGAGATAGTTGGAGAAGAAGAAACAGAAAATGAACCTGACTCTTAGTTGACCTACTTGAAAAGAGATAGTTTTGGAATGGAAATAATACATTTAGTTCAACAGGGAAATGAGAGAATACAAGGAGTGAGGTTAACAATCTGAGGAGAACAGAATTAGGGGGGACGTAGTCCAAATCAAAATCATAGTGATAAAAATAATAGCCAGCATATATGGTCATGAAAAAATAATCTAAATCTGCATTGATCAGAGAAATGCAGATTAAAACAACACTGAGCTATTACCTCATGATTGGCTAGTATCACTTAATAGGAAAATGTTGGGTATTGGAGTGGATATGGGAAAGCTAGGTCGCCAGTACACTGTGGATGGAGTTTTGAAGTGGGCCAGCCATTCTGGAAAGCAATTTGGAACTTTGCTCAGTGGGCTCACTCTGCATGCTCCATGGTACAGCAATACTAATGCTAGGTCTATATCGAAAAACAAAAAGGAACACGGGCCTATTGGCACAAAATTTTTTATAACCCCTCTTTTTATGGAGAAAAGAATTAGAAATTGAGGGGATTCTCATCAATTGGGGAATGTCTAAACAAGCTGTGGCATATGATTGTAATGGAATATTATTGTGCCATAAGGATTGACAAGCAGGATGATACGTGAAAAAACTGGAAAAACTTACATGAACTGATGCATAGTGAAGTGAACAGAACCAGGAAACACTGTACGTAGCGGCAGCAGTATTGTTCGAAGAACTATAAATGACTTAACTTTTCTCAGCAATGCCATGATCCAAGACAATCCCAAATGATAGAAATTCATTTTTTTAGTTCCCCCACTCATCAGTAAAATGAATTGATGCTTACTCTTTCAAAGATTTTCTCTAATTACTCCTGATAAGTAGTGCATTAAATGACAAATGCACTTGGAGGTCATTTATGCTGATTTTTTTTATGTGTATATTTAGAACCTCTTTTGTAAGGATCAGATGTCTTCAGACATAACTTTCTTTTTTTCTGCTAATGAAAAACTGACGATATTTTCATTGAAACGCTACTGAATGACTGATCTGTGGTGCCTGACGGTTCCTTTGCAAAGCTAACTGGGAGGTGAAAAATCAGAAAACGTTAGCCTTGCAATGAGGGCACTTTAAGGCTGCTTTCTGTACAAATGCTTTGGGGGATCCAGGATGGTTTCATTGTTGCCTCTGCTGTGTAAGTGGAGCAGTCATGGGTCCAGAAAGCCTGTTATCTCTGCTGCAAGAATGCCAACCTGTGTAACATCTTGATCTGGTAACTACAGCTTTGATGAGATGTGATTGGAATGACAGAGGACTAGCCTGGTGCAGTGACAGCCAGCCAGTGACGGTTGGAGCATGCCCGGGACCACTTGCTCATGAATGTCTACCTTTCCTGCAAGACGTCTAGTTGAGAAATGGAAAGAATATGTTGCACCTAGAAGCAGTTAGAGTGTGATGTTCTCATGGCATCAACTCTAAAAGGATTCTATCCTGACTGTAACAATTTGCAATTACTGAAGAAAGAATCCTGTTGTGGTTGAAATATGCACATGCTCATTGTCCCATTAGACACAAAATTGGTTGATTATTTAGTGCTAAAGATGCCAATGACAGATTTTTAGTTCAAATCCTTTGGATTATTCTTTAGAACCTCTAAGAGGTTTGTGAACCCCAAAATGGGAAATATCTTCAAGAGAACTTACCCTGAAGCTTGCTGTCCACTTCCTTACAAAAGGACGATAGACCCAAATTCATGTATGAGACGTTTTCAGACATAGGAAATGTAATGCGTTCTTAAAGGTGTGTTTATTGGGTGGATTTATTTTAGTACAAATGTTTTATTTTTTAATATACTTTATTTTCCTCTATTAGATATTAAAACTATTTTTAAACATATTGATTAAATTTAAAATTACACATTCCTTCAATCCTTCCCCCTCTGCCTTCCAGGAGACGGTAAGCAATCTTACATGTGTTATACGTGTAAAACCTTTATTACAAAGATTTTATGTTTTATTCTAGTGAGCAGAAGCATATAGAGATATTTCTTTGTTTAAAAAGGAAATAAACAATCACTATCAAAATAAATTAATAGGTAAAGGGGCAGCTGTAGTACTGGAGTCAGGAGGACCTGAGTTCAAATCCTGGCAGAGACACTTGAAATTTGCTAGCTGTGTGACCCAGAACATATACCTTGATTCTCATTGCCTTGCAAAATAATTAAAAAAAAATTTTTTTTGGAAAAATTTTCATTAGTCCAGAACAAAATCTTTTGTGTTTGACTATTCATCATGCAACCTCAGATACTGCAAAAGAAAAAAATGATTAAAAGTTGTTACTAGGGACATTTCATTATATTTACAAATATGAGAAATCATGAAATAATTTGAATGTTTTAGTATGTGTACACCAAGTGGCATAATATCTGTGAAGGAAGGAGTGAAAGTGCAAATAATGAAAGAGAAAAGGAAAGCCTGAGTGGAAGCGACCTCTGTATTACCATGGACAGAGCATGCTAAGTTGTAGGTTTGAGTTCAGGTCTCCGATTTGGGATTTTGAGTCAAGTCATTGAGCCATTCTGAGCCCAAGGCCTTGGTTTCTGTAGAAAGGTTGTGGGGGGTCTGTGATGATTTCGTTGTGGTAGTTTCAATTGTGATAAGAACCCTTTCCCTCTGTCACAGGTTGTTAGGAGGATCCAATGTAATTGTCTGGGAAGCTCTTTGTAACCTAATTCACGCTGGGGATGTGAGCTAAAGGCACTTTGAAATAATTGGTTCTGCCCATTTGAAGACTTTTGAAGTTTGAAGACCTTTCTCTTTGCCTGGGGAAAGACAATGTAAAGGGGATTTTATTCTGCCAATGGAGGGGAGGGGATATAATTATATATGTGTCTGTGTGTATATGTTTTCTTGCATGTTTCTTTCAGAAGGAGAGATCGGACTTAAAGTGAAGAAGACTCCTGCAGAGCTAAGTCTTTCTGTGGAAGAAACTCGAGAGCAAAGATTCATGGGTGATGGTCCCTGTGACTTCACTTGGAGGGAAATTTGTGCTTTTATTCAGGGAATCCACACTGGAGAGAAACCTTATGAATGTAATCAATGTGGAAAGGCTTTTACACAGAAGACTCATCTTAATGAACATCAGAGAATCCACACTGGAGAGAAACCTTATCAGTGTAATCAATGTGGAAAGGCTTTTAGAGTCAGCTCTAGTTTAATTAATCATCAGAGAATCCACACTGGAGAGAAACCTTATGAATGTAATCATTGTGGTAAAGCTTTTACACAGAAGGCCCATCTTACAGTACATCAGAGAATCCACACTGGAGAGAAACCTTACAAATGTAATCAGTGTGGAAAGGCCTTCAGGGGCAGCTCTAGTCTTGCTGAACATCAGAGAATCCACAGTGAGGAGAAGCCTTATGAATGTAATCAGTGTGGTAAAGCTTTTACAAAGAGGGCCAACCTTAGATTACATCAGAAAATCCACACGGGAGAGAAACCTTATAAATGCAGTCAGTGTGGAAAGGCTTTCAGAGGAGGTTCCAGTCTAGTTAATCATCAGAGAATCCACACTGGAGAGAAACCTTGTGAATGTCATCAGTGTGGTAAAGCTTTTACACAGAGGATCAGTCTTACCATACATCAGAGAATTCACACTGGAGAGAAACCTTATAAATGCAATCAGTGTGGGAAGGCCTTCAGAGGCAGCTCCAGTCTTGCTGAACATCAGAGAATCCACATTGAGGAGAAACCTTATCAATGTGGTCAGTGTGGTAAAGCTTTTACAAAGAGGGCCAACCTTGGATTACATCAGAAAATCCACACTGGAGAGAAACCTTATGAATGTAATCAGTGTGGAAAGGCTTTTACAAAGAAGGCCAACCTTAGGTTACATCAGAGAGTCCATACTGGAGAGAAACCTTATGAATGTAATCAGTGTGGAAAGGATTTTACAAAGAGGGCCAACCTTCGGTTACATCAGAGAATCCATACTGGAGAGAGACCTTATGAATGTAATCAGTGTGGAAAGTCTTTCAGTCGCAGCTCCAGTCTTGCCCAACATCGGAGAAGCCACACTGGAGGGAAACCTTATGAATGTAATCAATGTGGTAAAGCTTTTACACAGAGGGCCCATCTTACCGTACATCAGAAAATCCACACTGGAGAAAAACCTTATGAATGTAATCAGTGTGGAAAGTCTTTTACAAAGAGGGCCAACCTTAGATTACATCAGAGAATCCACACTGGAGAAAAACCTTATGAATGTAATCAGTGTGGAAAGGGCTTCAGACTGAGCTCCAGTCTAGTTAATCATCAGAGAATCCACACTGGAGAGAAACCTTATGAATGTCATCAGTGTGGTAAAGCTTTTACACAGAAGGCCCATCTTACTGTACATCAGAGAATCCACACTGGAGAGAAACCTTATAAATGTAATCAGTGTGGAAAGGCCTTCAGAATCAGCTCCAGTCTAATTAAACATCAGAGAATCCACACTGGAGAAGATACAAATCATGTGGTTAAGCCTTCAGGCAAAAATCAGCCCTTTTTTCAAATCATAGAGCTGATATAAGATATCACTGAGATGACAAAGGAGAGGCATGTAAATGGATGCAGTGTTAATGGAATGGGAAGATCTTTCTGTCCATTAATAGGCCTCTGTGACTTGCTTTGAGTCTGAGTCACATGGAGCCTGTGGTGGGAGGAGCTTGCCGAATGGGTGGAGCAGGCAGAGCTTAGGAAAGAATAGGCAGAGTAGGTAGAGTGAGTGAGGGAGGCTTTTTCCCTAAGGGAGCTTGTTTGTGGAGAGACCTGATAGAGGGAAGACTTGGGGATGGTGATGCTCCCTAAATTTGTAATGTGTACAAACTTCCTTTTTACCATGGTGGATTTCACTTTCTACCATCTGAATAAATATCTTAGTTTCATCTTTGAGGAAGAGAGTGTGCTATATTTTCCCGTTCAAACCTGGAAGTACATATCCATATTCATAACACCTGCTGTGGGTATCTCATTGGTGATTTAATGGAATATTGAACTTTTTAGAGGCAGAAAATCCTGCATACAAGCCATTTTTTGACTCAGTGTGAAGACCTTCAGTCAGAAATCATCTCATCCTCTCAAGGATTCTGTTAACAGGATTTTTACTGAGCCAGTCTCTAACCCAAGAATGCTTGGAGCCACACAGAGCAGGCCTAGAACCAGGAGTGCCAGTCATCAAGTTGTTTAATCAGTGTCAGTGAGAAATGTTCCCTTAGCTGAAGTAAAAGCATAGGTTTATTTTTAAGTCACAACTGGGGAGCCAAGGGGGAGGTGGATTAGAAACAATTGTTATTGGTTTCCCATGAGAAATCCACAAAAGCCTTCAACACAGTTCTGGAGTTATGTTTTTAGGAGTCATGACCACCTTCCTAAAAATCCAAAACCAGAACTGCTCCTGTAATCTGATTGGCTTCACTGAAGGTCCAGTGATTGTAAACTCGTCAGTCTTGATTAGTCAGTTTAAGCTGCATTATGAGCTCTGACTCCCAAGACAGAGCCAGCCTTTGAAAAAAATAAATTATTAGCATATTTATCATTCACATATTATTTTCATAGGAAAGTTATAAATTCCTTTCTCAACACATACTAGGAAGAAACCTTATGAATGTACTCCACAGGTACAGGACTTTCTCTGGGACATGGAGGTGATTGATGAAGGATGAATTTTGTGCCTGATTATGTGTGTTCATCCTTTGTTGCCGAAGACCATGCCACCAGAGAAATGATGACATGACTTGCGCTTGACTTTGTTTTGAGTGAGGGAGGGCTGTGCAGGTCACCAGCCTCACTTCTCCAGAACCGTCTGAATCCAGTGACCAGAAATTCCTCAGGATGACTGGAGATGACCCAGGATGAGGCAATTGGGGTTAAGTGACTTGCCCAAGGTCACACAGCTGGTGAGTGTCAAGTGTCTGAGGTGAGATTTGAACAAAAGTCCTCCTGAATCCTGGACTGGTGCTATATCCACTGCACCACCTGGCCACCCCTATAATGCCTGATTATAACAGAATGGTGAAATAAGGGGAAATCATGCTGTCCCACCAGGTTGTAAAACCAAAAGAAGGAGGAAATAGGCTCATAAAATGTGAAGGAAGACATCTGAATGTTCTCAAAAACAGAATGTCTCCGCAATTAGGAAATGAACTCATATCAATATTTCAACTGGGGGGAAAGTTTTGGTGAAGGGAAGAAATCAGAGGTGTTTGATCAAGGGTATAAAAACTGGGGTAACTGGCCTATTTGTATGTATTAGCCTGTATTTAGGCGACTGCTTATGACAATCAAGAAACTTCTCATGCACAGATTTTTGTGACCATCAATCATGGGATGAGGAAGGGATTCCCGTGATGGACTTCAGGCAGAGCAGAACCATTGTGTGAAAAAGCAGTTGCTCCTAGGCAATAAGAGGGCCTGCCATTCTCTTTGTCCAGCCTCCCATACTTGTTCCTGCTTCACCAGTTCAGCCAGGGAATTGAAAGGAGCCAGCAACCACCTGGGAGCCTTCCAAGCTGACGACCACCTATGATCTGGGGCTCTGGAGAGTCAAAGGCTAGGATTCCTCTACAGGAAATGATTTCTGTCTTCATAAATCTAACTGGACTGTTTCCTGTGGCCAGATCAACCAGAGCAAATGGGGTGAAAATGAACACTTTTGCAGAACTTGCAAAGCCTCCAAAAAGACTAACTGGTCAAGTCGAGTAGGCAGATAAAAGGTACGCAAGAGGCCAACATTGTGTTTTCCGGTGTGCAGAAATATATGGTGTCATTACGTAAAGATTAAATTTACGACTTTAAGAAGGGAGGGGGAGCCATGACGACCCAGTACAAGGAGCGCTTCTTCTGAATCCAACGAGTGTCTGCCATTTGTTCTCGTTCTTTAGCTTCTTGGGTCACAAAAGTCACGAGGCAAAAACTAACTCAAGAAGTTCCTTGTGCCCCCGGCCATGGAGATGGAGAAGGTGGGAGCCCAGCCGCCAGGCCGTCCCTCCCATTCCGGAGCGGCTGCTTGCCCCGGACTCCTGGGGCCACCCCTCCCCCGATGCCTCATTGGTTCGCAGACGCGGGCACGCAGCCCAAGGACCCCTCCCGGGCCAGGAGCCGGGCCTGGGCTGGGCCTGGCCTCTGTTTCAGGCCCCGGCCCCGCGCTCTCCTCCCTCCGCCACAGCCGGGTCTCCTCCTTCCAGACTCCGAAGGCGCCTCCAGCAGGTGAGTCCCGGGGAGGCTCGGCCTGGACAAGGGGCGGATGTCCCTGAGGCCGTCGCCATTCATCCCCTCATTCGGCACCACCAGCCGCGCTCCCTCTTCTCCCAGTCCGCGTCCTCCGGGGGTCCCTGCTGGGCTCAGGCCGGGCCACATCGTCCCCACCCTTCTGGGCAGTTCCCGGACCCTGGCGCAACACGGGGAGGGAAGGACATTCACGTCTCCCCAGGACAATACAAACTGAAGCCCTCCACAAACTTCGTGGGATTCTCAGAGAAACTGCCCCTGCTTGTCCTTAACCCGGGTGAGATCAGTCATTGGAGGATGAACATGCCAATCACTCCTCCAGGGGAATCTGCCATTTTCCACGGGTTCCGGGAAACCCACGAATCAGGAACTGGAGGGGGATAGGAAGTTCCGCCCCTCGCGCTGGAAGGACTATCCAATGAGGGATTCTGGGAAACGGAGTCCGGCTGCGGAGGCCTAGGGACCAAGTAACGGGCGGATCCAGTGGGTGCAGGCGCTGCTGGGAATTGGAGTCTGGAAGTGTGCTCGTCTCGGACCAATGGGCAGGCGGCCCCGGCGGACAGGGGGCGGGACATCCCATAGGAGTCCAGGCTCTCCCAGAGCCGGAGCTCGTGGCCTTCCCGAAGGGGATCCTCAAGCGAGTCAGGTGCGTGCCGGTTCCCTGGAGCCAGGAGCGCGCTGCCTCGCCCCGCAGGCCCGGAAGAGCACGCTGTGGCCGGCTGTTCCCGAGACACCCCCTCCTCCCTCGCCCTGGCCCAGGGAGACCGTGACCGGCACGTGCGGCCCCGGCACGGCGTGCCCTGCCCGCCTTCCGCGGGGCTGGAGGGCGAGGAGAGCGGAAGGACGGGCCCCCCCCGCCCCCAGGCTGGAGATCGGGACTCGGACGCGGGCAGGACGGTTAGGGCAGATCAGGGCCTGGGGTGAGACGGAGGAGTCACTTTGGTCCCTACACAGGGAGCCTGGACCCCGAGGGAATGGCCCCTGGGAGCGGCCTAGCCCCCGCGCCTGTGAGTGCCGTCCGGCCGTGCCCGCGGCCCCGGAGCCGGGGATGCCCGCCTTAGGGAGCGGTCCTGTACAGGAGGAGCGGCCGCAGCGCTGCCCCGCTGCCTCCTCTGCCTTTGAACCCGATTCACGGGCCCGCCCCCCAAGCTGCCCTCACAGGTCCTTTTGGTGACACGGTCAGGGTGAAGTGACTTACCCAGGGTCACACAGCTGGAAGTCTCAAGTGCCCCAGGCTGCATTTGAACCCAGGTCCTGTTGACAATATGGCCAGTCTTTGGTGGACCACTGCATCCACCCCCTCCCCTTACAAACGGCTCCTCACCCTCCTAGTGGCCGTGCTTTCCCTTGTACCACCTGAAGGCCAGGAGTCCCTGCCCCTGAGCGTTGTCTGGGCAGCCCTGGACAGAGCCCTGGAGCCTCCTCGGTTCCTGTCCTTTGCCTTGGGGTCACCAGAGCAGACCTGGTGCCCCGGGTGCTGCCCATGTCCTCCCGCCCCAGCTCCCACAAGCCTTCCCAGGGCCCTCCGATGCCCTCCCCTTTAGCATTCTGGGGTCAGGTTAACGAGCATTTAGAGAGACAGTGCCTAGGCCAGGCCACAACGTGCTGTGCAGACAGCTCTGGGGCCATCCTGCTGCTTCTGTGATTCTAACACCTACCCTGGCTCAGTGACTGAATGATGGACAGCTCCCGGGATTCTCACCCTTGCCTCTGTTGGGCCTGGGCACCAGGACTAGCTTCTCCACAGACCCTGTGACTCTTCTTCTTCTTTGCCACCTCAGAGAAGGTTATAAAGATGGAATTTGTTTTGTTCAGGCCTATTCTCTGCCTTCATCGATCGTCCTGCTTCCCCCTCTCCTTTCCCTCCTTTCTGTCCTTTTCACTGCTGAGTACAATGTATTTGTACGTGTAACTCTGTGCTGTGTTCTTCCTTCCTTTGACTAGACGACTCTGACGATTCTCGGGCTCAGGCATCAGCTGTTTTCACCCACTCCCATCTCCTTGGTATAGATTTCTACTTCTGCCCCATCACTGTGTGAGACAATATTTCCTAACCATCCTTCCCATCCATGCACCTTAGTGTATTCGTCTTTCTCTCTTTCCATATGTTCCTTAAGATCAAGACTTTACGGAACCCCTCCCAGGACTTTTCTAATTAGATTTCCACCATGAAGCCTGAGAAATTGGAGAGGATACATACCATCTCCCCATCTTTGAATAAAAGCAGTTTATCCTTTTGTTTTCTTATTCCCCTAGGCCAGTTCATCCTTCTTTAGGTTCTTGAGTTCCTCTTCACTTGTGTTTGAACTTTAAAAGTTCTCTGGAGTAATGGTCCTTGCATCAAGAGTGCTTGGAAGTCTTTTAATGAGAACTCATTTTCACCTGTATCATTATACTCAGTTTTGTTGGGAAATAACTAGCATACCCTTTACCTTCTAGGCTATCGTCTTCCAAGCTCTGGGCTTTGTAAATGAAGGAAATTGCCAAATTGTGTGTGATCCTGGGGTTCCTTGGTACTTGAGTTTTTCCTCACCGCTTCCTGTATTTTTTCCTTCACCTGTTAGCTCTGTGTTTTTGGCGGTGGTGTTCCTGGGAGTTTTCATTTAGAGATTTCTTTCAGGAAGTGATCTGTTGTTTACGTTGGCTTTCTGATCTAGTTGTAAGACGTCTGGGCACTTGGAAGATTTCTTGAAATCTATTGAGGCTTCTTTGTTTAATGGCGTTCAGATGGTCCACAGTTATTTAAATTTTCCCTTGTTCTCTTTTCTGAGTTGTTTTTCACTATGGCATAACTGACATTTTCTTCTGTTTTTTTCAACCTTTTGAATTTGTTTTAACATTTCTTATTGCCTTGTGGCTTCTGTTTGTTTCATTCCAAGTTTGAGGGAGTTGGTTGCTTGGCCGTGGTTTTGTGGCTCTTCTGCCAAGCTGTTAGCTCCTTGACTCTTCCTCACCACTCATCTCTTTTCCAGTTCTTTCTCCCTGAGCATTCTCATTCCACTTACCAACATGTTTAACTCTTCCTTCAACGCTTCCAGAAATTCTGGTTGAGTTTGTGCCCAAGACTTGTTTCTCGGAGGCTGTGCTTGTAGAGGTGAGTCACTCTTCTATATCTGTGTCTCCAGTTCCTCTGTTGCCATGACCATTCATTACGGTGAGATTCTTCTTTTTCTGTTGGCTCATTCTTTCAGCTTCCTTCCTCTGCAGCACCCTGCAGGGTTAGGGTTAGGGTTAGGGATGGAAGTTCAGGGCTGCTCTTGTGGGTGCTTCTTTGGGGTCCTGAGTGTTATCTAATTTCAGGATGTCAGGGGCAGAATAGAGACCTATGAGCTCTCAGTGTTCCCAAAGTGGTCTGTTCCAGAACAAAATAGTATTGTTGTCCTCCTGCTCTGAGATCTCCAAGTTTCTGACCTTGGTTTGAGTCTCTACAACAGTGGACCCAGTCTCTACCCCTATTGGCCAACTACTAAGCTCTGCTGACTGGCTCAGGGGGCAGAATTGTAAGTTTCTCTTTATTTTGGGATTCCTGCCTTGTTTTTCCACTGCAGGCTGACCTGGACATTGGATGGCAGACCCTGCTTGGCCTCCCAGGCCCGAGTCACACCCCTGCTTCTACAGGCTTCTGTTCTTCTTTGCTTCATTCTCCAGGGTCTCCCTATCCAGGAATTCCACTGCTTGACACAGATTCCTTGACCCTGCTTATGTGAGCTGGGCTTGGGTAGAGGGTAAGAGAGCTGCCAGTGGCAGCCATCCTGTTGCAGTTCTCTGAGGTGGGTCTGAATCATCTTTCCCTATTACACAGAATCTCACTGCAGAAATGCTGCTTGTGCAGTGTCTTCCTCTCTAGACTTATTTCAAAGGTCCATGGACCTCCTTTTTTCCCCTCTGTGCCAACCTGGGCCAAGGCCTCACAGGTGTTTGTGGTTTTCCCCATCAGCATTTGGTCTGGTACATTGCCCAGATCTCTTAGCACTGCTTTGCTTCCTCACTCTGCCATCTTGACTCTGCCAGGCCCACTATCCTCAGTTTACCTAAGTTGAGATTACTGACCCAGATGTTAAGGGATATGCCACCATCACATCGCTCTTGGTGTCTGAGGCTTGATGTGAGCCCAGGCCTTCCCCAAGTTCAGTCTTCCTGACTCCTTCACCAGTGCTCTCAGCAGAGGGTGAAGAAGAAAAGGTCCTGGAAGAAATCTGGCACTGAGATAATTGATCAACAAATATTCATTAAGTGTTTGGGACACATAAAGAGACAACACTGGACCTTGCTGTCTACTGCAGAATTGTGCAAAGTAGAAGCTAATGAAAAGAGAGAAAGCTCTAGAGTTAAGAGGATTTGTGACAGGCTTCCCATAGACGAGACTGAAGTTGGGACATCAGAAAGTTAGTGCAGCCAGTAGGGCAGCTAGGTGGTGCAGTGGATAGGCTGCCAGGCCTAGAGTCAGGAAAGCTGAGTTCAGATCTGGCCTCAGACTCTCACAAGCTGTGTGGCCCTGGGCAAATCACTTGACTCCATTTGCCTCAGTTTCCTCCTCTGTAACATGAACTGGAGAAAGAACTGGCTAACTACTCTAGCATGTTTGCCAAGGAAATCCCCAAATCATGCAGAGGTAGGCGTGAGTGAACAACGAGGAATCATTAGGGAAGGTACAGTATGAAGGGATGTCCACCGAAAGGAGACTGGGCACTGAAAATGTGTGAAGCCTGGAGATGGACGGTCTTGTTTAGGGAACAGCCAGAAGGCCAGGGTCCCTCGACAGAGGAGCACATACAGGTAGGGACTAAGTCATAAAGGGCTTTGCATCACTTCTGCATTTGTATTATTCAGTGGTGGATATCAAATGGAGGGGCAAGATGGTGACATGGTCAGAGCCTCCCTTTAGAAAACTCACTTCAGTGGCTGAATAGAGGACAGATTGGAGTGGGGAGAAGCTTGAGCAGGCTATAGTAATAGCCTAGGTGTGAAATGATGAGGGTTTGGGCCTGCACGTGGCCACCCTTAGGTGGGGGAGGAGTGATGCCGTTTGAGAGATGTTACAGAGGTGAAATCAGAAAAGCTGGACAACTGATGGGATGTGGGAGAGAGAGAGGAACCTGACTTGTGGACCCAAGTGATTTGGACCCAGTGCTACCTGATTTCTTCGTTGCCCAGTACCAGATCCTGGATTGGACAGGTGAGGACCTGGGCCTTGAGGCAGCATTGGGGGTCAGGAGGAGTTGGAGACTCTAGTTAGAATACCTAGAGACAAGGAGGTTCAGAATTCATTGTAGACCTGGCTCATATCCCAAGATGTGGTTCTTAGTCCCAGCTCCTAGGCCAGCCTGAAGCATGCACAGGAATCACCAGGGCAGGAATCACAGACGGGACCTGCAGAGCTTGCCAGCTGGCTGGTACTGGCCAAGTTCACTAGATTTGCTGTTGCCAAGAAGGCTGAAAACCAGATTAAGCACTTGCAGAACTAGGATCCCATTGTGGGCAAGGGAAGCTCCCTTCAGCTTTGCCACAGATCAGACCCCTTGAGGAGCCCTGAACGTCAGCAGGTCCCAGTCTGAGCTGTCCTTCAGATTCTCGGGGAAGCAGCATTCAGTATTCCCAGGAGAACACAGGCTCAGCTGGGAACTATGTGTAGATAAGACTTTATTCCAGCCATTCTGGGAGCAAACTAGGTCTTCCTTTACCCTTATTCTCTTTTCAGTGATTATATTAACTGTTTATTTTCTTCCCCCAGCAGTACCTGCCAGCTTGTCATTTTCTTTAGACTATATCATATCAGGTCTGACAAGGAAGAAATTTCACAGGACCCTCTCTCTTTCTCCTCCATAGATGCACCTGCCTCACAGAGACACACACTTTCTCCCTGATTCCACAATGAGACACATTCCATAATAAGGCATTTTCCAGCTTTATTAATGTTAGGATGTTTTTTCAAATTTCAGTATGAATATGAATTTTCTCAAATTCCATTGGATTCTTACCGAGTGTGATATCAAGAGGTGTTTCTGACATTTCCTCCTATAAAGTGAAGAGGATTGGAATATTTAACTCTGAAGCATCTTTCACTCTGTGTCATGTGACCTTTGATGATTTAGGAGGCAGTGACGTTTAAGGATGTGGCCGTGGACTTCACCCAGGAGGAGTGGGGCTTCTTGGACCATCCTCAGAAGGAGTTATACGGGGAGGTCATGCTGGAGGATGCCTGGAACCTGCTCTCCCTGGGTAAGGACACTTCCCCTGCTCACTCTTGAGTCTGCAGTCAGAGGGAACATCTTCATTCCCTGGTATGCAGGCTTTGGAGCCACTATCAGTTATTAGGGAGAAGTGTATGTCTCCTGTGTCCAAGAGATAAGCTCCTCAGGCCACCTGGTTTTCTCAAAGAGAGTCTTTGCCTTGTGTGAGAGAAAGCTGAGGGTTTCCTTTGTTGCCCCTGAGGCAGTCTCTTACCAGTTCTAGGCAGCTTCAGGTCAAAGCTCCAATCATTGTGGAACAATCTTGAACATGGAACCAACCTCAGGGGTTATTGAGTCTGACCTCTCCCTGGACATGAGTTTTGCTGCCAAATCTCTGAAAATGGCTCAGAAAGCTTTTCCTGACAACCCCTTCCTCTTTGGGACATCCCTAGTATTTGGAATATTCTTCTGGCTAACAAGCCCACATTGGTAGCTCACAGCTCTCACTTGTGGCTGGTGTAGCAGGTTTGTCACCCTAAACTTCCAACACAGATGGTGGGAAAGGAAGGGAAGGGAATAAGCATTTATGTTCACCTGCTGTTTGCCATGTGCTGGGCCAAGGGCTTTCTGTACAATATTATGTCACTGCATCCTCACATTAACCTTCCAGGTTAGGTGATATTATGCCCATTTGAGAAACTGAGGTAGAGTGACTTACCCAGGGGAACTCACCTGGCAAGTATATGAAGCTGGATTTAAATTCAGGTATTCCTGACTCCAAGCTCAGGGCTCTCTCCACTGCACTATCCGCTGCCTCTGATTTCTAGACAATGAAAACTATACATCCTTTTATGAAGAAGGTGCACAAGGTCAAATTCTCTGACTTCAAATTCATTTCATAATTTTCTCCCTCATCTCTCCCCAGAACTCACCAAAATGAATGCTATGGAATCTGTCCTTCAGGATTCCTGGGAACCACCCTGAGTCCTGGATTGCATGCCCCTGTGGATACCAGAAATAATAGACTGACTGAGAAATAGAGTTTGGAATAACTAGTTTCAGTTTGCCAGCAGGAGACTCTCACCAAGAGAGTGAATGAACATTACAACTCATTACCCCTTTATATAGAGGTCAGGGAGTAAGGAGCCTGGTAGAGGGAGAGCACAAAGATCCCTTTTGCTTGGACTTGAGGCTGATCTGACACAATTACCATTTTACCCTGTGTTAGATCTAGGAGTTTCTGCCACAATGAAACATAAGAGATTGAGGACAGAGAATTTGTGTGGTTCTTAGAACAGATTGTACAACACACCCCATTTTCAGTTATTTGCATCGGTCAGTACAGACACCTGTGTATGTCTGGAATGGAGTTACCTTCAAAGGGGAGCAGCTCTGTATCCATATACCTTTCCTAAAGAGAACTGAATTACAAGTCTCTCTCCACGCTCATCCTTAACTGATTCCCCATGCTCAGGTCTTCCAGTTCCCAGAGAAGATGTGATCTCTTATTTTGTGCAAAGGAAAGTACCATGGATGTTGGAACAAGAAGTCCTGTGGAGTCACTGTCCTGGTAAGTGAGATGAAAGCAGGTATATGAGAGCTGTGAGTATGAGAGGTTGCTATGTGGTGTGGTGAAGCTGGTGCTAGATTTGGGGACAGAAAGCCTGCCTTGGAATTCTTTTTCAGATTTGTTATTAGCAGTGGCTTCTTGGGCCATTCACTGTACCATGGAGCCTCAGTTTCCCCATATGTAAAATGAGGGTGTTAAGACTTCATGCCCTTTCAGCTTCCTTCCAGAGCTAAATTTGTCATTTTATAAGAAGTTGCTACTTGGAATTTGGGGAATGAAATCTCTGAAAGTGCCGAAAGGGGTTAGGCCATCCAACAGGGGCTCTTTCTTAGACCTTCAAGTCAACAAACATTTGTTAAGTGTCTGCTGTGTGCCAGCCCCTTGGGGTAAGCACTGGGACCATAAGGAGATGAACAGAAGTCCCCAGCTTTCCAGCATTTCACAGTCTGGTGGAGCTGACAACACTCCAACCCCTATGTAGAAAACTGCTATGGAGAGGGTAAATTCCAGCTGGCAAGACAGGGAAGGTCCTAAAGTGAAGGAAGACTGGGCAAGACTTATGGCAGAAGGTGGGCTTCAGCTGGGGCTTCAGGGAAGCCACCATGACATTCTAGGCACAAGGGATAGTGAGAAGATCCCAGGGAGTCAGGAGGTGGAGTATCCTGTTCATAGAACAGAAAGGAGGCCCACACCACTGGATTATTGCGTATGGACGGGAAAGAGGGGAATAAGGTGAAAGAAGATTGGAAGAATAGGAGGGGGAGGTCATGAAGTGATTAACAGTCCAAGGAAGGATTTTATATTGGATCCTTTTAATGGGGAGTCAGAGCAGGTTGTTGAGTGGGGGTAACATGGGCAAGTGAGATCTTTAGGAAGATGAACTTGACACATGGGTGGAAGATTAACTGGAGTGGGGGGAGGTGAGGCAGCTCTGGAGCAACCAGCAGCTTCTGAAATACTTCAGGTGATTGGGGCAGAGCCAAGACAGTTATATTATTGGGAAAGAAGGGGGTGTATGGGAGAGATGTGGAATCCGAAGACTTTGCCCCAAAGTGAATATGGGCTCTGGGGTATGAATGTGTGAGAGTTGATGAGGAGTACTTCATTTCTGAACCTGGACTATAGGAACTTGCCTCCAATAACACAAGGGATGTAAGCAGATGAGAGGATTGGGGGAAAGAGAATGGGTTTCATTCTGTGTAAGGTAAAAGGAGGACCAGGAGAGAACAGTGTCACCAAAACTTAGAGAGGAGAGTATGAAGAAAAAAGGGGTGACTTGACAGCGGCAAAGCCTGCGGAGAAGCCACGAAAAGCTAGCATCAGGAAAAGGCCATCGAATTTAGCAATTTCAGGATTATTGCTAATTTTAGAGAAATATATCTCAATAAAACAATGAATTTGGGAGGCAGGCTGCAGAGAGTTTCAAAGAAAGCAGAGGAAAGAAATTGGAAAGCCCTGCTGTAAATGGCCATCTTTAGCTGCTTAGCCATGAAATGGAGCAGATATTGGACAATATCTCAGGGAGATGCATGGTTCATTGAGGGTATCTTGAGACAAATGGCTTCATTTTTGACAATAGGAAAGGAGTCATTACTGTGGGAGAGAGTAAAAATTAGTGGAGAAAATGGAGATACTAGTGCAAGAATATTCCAAGGTAGATGAGGGATGGAATGGGATTATTTGCACACATAAAGGGATTAGCTTTAGTGAGCAAGAGGATGACCTTTTTATCTGATACTGAGTCCACAAAGGTAAAGAAGACTTCTGATTAATGTGAGATAAGTACAATAAGATGGCTCTTGATAAAGGTGTCATTTTTTTCAATGAAATAGGAGGCCAAGATCTTAAGAAGGTGTAGATGGGTTGGGTGGGGGTGGGGGGGTGAAAGACATCAAGTGATATGGGAGGGTTGAGGATGAATGAGAAGATTTGGAAAAGCTGCTGTGGTGGGTGGATGAGAATTTAGTTTGGGAGATGTCAGAGTATTGCCTTGCCTCAATGAAGGTCCAGCTGAAGTGGTGCAGCCTAAATTTGTAGTGATCCCAGGCAACCTGCTTTCATGGTTTTCTCCATCATCCCACAGCATCAGTCGCAGTGAAGGCTGCTGTCTTACTTGGAAGTAATCCAAGGCTAAGCTTTGCATAAATCATCACCCAAGTCCCTTTCCTCAACTTTTTGGCTCAATCTTTGTCCCATTCTTGGAGAATCATTGATCAGCTATCTGTAGGTGATGACAACTTCAGTTTGCAGAGCTGGGAGGTAGAGCCTTGAAGGTGTCCCCTGGTATGAGACCCTTCAGGACTGTACAGAGAAGCCTCTGTGATTTTCATTGTTGGGTCTGGTCAGATTTCACCAGGTTTAGAGCCTTAGAGGTGAATGGGTGCAAGAAAGTTACGGAACCATGATGGAAGTGAGAACATGCATTTGACACCTAGGAGAGAGAACAGAATGCAGGGGTTGAGGTAGAGGTTGGGGCCTGCTGTCAACCCTGGGCCCATTCAGCCAATCAGTAAAGATTAAGCACCTTGTGTTTTAGGCACCATGCTGAGCTCTGCAGGTCCAAAGAAAGGCAACAGGAAGTCTCTAATGTCAGGGAGCTCCCAATCCAGTACATAAACATGAAGATAGTGGAGAAGGAACAGGAAATGAACCTCACTTTTAGTGGATTGACTTGAAAAGAGACTGTTTTGGAATGGAAATACATTTAGTTCAACAGGGAAATGAGAGAATATAAGGAGTGAGGATAATAACAGTCTGAGGAGAAGAGAATTGGGGGGAAATAGTGTAAATCAAAATCACAGTGATAAAAGTAATAGGTAGCATCTGTATTAATATGAAATACTACTCTAAATCTGTATTGATCAGAGAAATGCAAATTAAAAACAACACTGAGGTAACGCCTCACTGATCAGTGTAGCTGATATCACAAAAGAGGAAAATGGTGGATATTGGAAGGTATGTGGGAAAACTGGCACACTAATGCACTGTTGGTGGAGTTGTGAAGGGATGCAAACATTCTGGAGAACAGAATAAGCTCAAAGGACTACAACACTGCATACTCGTTGATCCACAATACCACTGCTAAGTCTGCATCCACAAAAAGGAGACAAGGGCTTATTTGCGCAAAAATGTTTATAGCACCTCTTTTTGTGGAGAATAGAATTAGAAATTGCAGGGATATTCATTAATTGGGGAATGGCTAAAGAAGCTGTGGCATATGATTGTAATGGAATATTTTTGTGCCATAAGGAATGACAAGCAGGATGATATCTGAAAAACTTATATGAACTGATGCATAGTGAAGTGAACAGAACCAGAACGTTGTACATAGCAACAGTAATATTGTTTGATGAAAGACTTCTCAAATGATGGAAATTCATTTTTTTTTAGTTCCCTAACTGGTCAATAAAGTGAATTCATGATTACACTTTTAAAGATTTATCTTTCTAATTACTCATGACAAGTAGTGTATTAAATGATAAATGTACTTGAAGGTCAATTGCACAGATTTTTAAAAAAAAAATGTTTATGTTTAAAACCTTTGTAAGGATAGAATTTCTTCAGACATAACTTTCTTTTTTCTACCAGTGGAAACATTACTGCACTTTCATTGAAATTCTATTGAATGACTAATCTGTGTTACTGAACAGTTCCTTTGAGAAGCTGACAGGGGAGGTGAATAATAAAGGTTCAGATTGGAAAACAACTTTAGCATTGTAATGAGGGGCACTTTAAGGTTTGTTTTTGTAAAAAGGTTGTGGGGAGTTCAGGATGGTTTCATTGTGGCCTCTGCTGTGCATGCATAGCAATCATCAGTCCAGAGAGCCTGCTAACTCTGCTGCAAGAATGCCAACCCAGTAACATCTTGATCTGGTAATTACAGCTTTGATAAGATATTACAAGGCAACCCAGGAATGAAAGACATTCTGGCGCAGTAACAATGAGCCAGTGAAGGTCTGTGCATGCTTGTGAGAATTTGCACATGAATGTCCAACCTTCCTTCAAGTTTGGAAACAATTTGATGTCAAGTTGAGAAATGGAAAGAATGTGTTGCACATAGTCCCTCCAAAAGGATTTTATGCCTGACTAGTGATTTTGAATCGCTGCAGAAAAAAATCCTGTTATGGTGGAAGTATCCACGAGGCTGTTCCAGAGTCTAAATATGTTAATAACAGAATTGAGTGATTCTTTACTACTTAAGGTGCCAATGACAAATTCTTAGTTCAAATCATTTGGACTAGTGTCTAGAACCTTTAAAGAGTTTGGGAAACTGGAAATGCGAAAAAGCTTCAAGAAGACTAACAGTGAAGCCTGCTTTCCAACTTCCTTACAAAAGGATGATACACCCAAATTCATGTATGAGAGGCATATGTTCAGACATTGGAAGTTAATTGGCCAAGGTGGCAAGTAGTTGGTGCAGTTGATAGAGTACCAGCCCTGGAATCAGGAGGACCTGAGTTCAAGTATAGCCAATGACACTCTTACTAGCTGCATGACTCTGGACAAGTCCTTTCACCCTGATTGCCTCACCAAAAACCAAAACAAAATATATTAATAGGCCAGAACAAAACTTTTATGTTTTAGGTAACTACAAAAACCAGCACTGCTATGCTTCAAGTGACCTCAAATACTGCCACAGAAAGAAATAAGATTTAAAATTGCTACTAGGGAAATTGCACTCTACTTACAAGTATGAGAGATCATGAAATAATTTGAATATTATGCATGTGCCAAATGGCATAATATCAGTGAAGAAAAGATTGAAAATGAAAACCACGAAAGTGAAAAGCAAAGAGAGTGGAAGCACCCTTTCTAGTACTGTGTACAGAGCATTATAAGTCATGGGTTTGAGTTCAGATCTCAAAATTGGAATTTTGAGTCAAATCACTCAGCCATTCTGAGCTCAAGGCTTGAGTTTCAAATGGGATAACACTCTACCTCTGTCATAGGTTGGTTGTGGTTACCCAATGTAATTGTGCGTGAAGCTCTTTGTAAACTAAATCATCCTTAGAATGTGAGCTAATGACAATTTGAAATAATTGGTTCTGCCCATTTGAAGACTTTGGAAGTTTGAAGTCTTTTGCTTTGTCTGGGGAAAGAGAAAAGGGGTTTATGTTCTGCCAATGAAGGGAAGGGGATATAATAAATGTGTCTGTGTGTATATGTTTTCCTGCTTGTTTCTTTCAGAAGGAGAGATCAGACTGGAAATGAAGGAAACTTGAGCAGACCTAAGCTTTTCTGTGGAAAAAACTCAGGAGCAAAGATTCATGGGTGATGGTCCTTGTGACTTCACTTGGAGAAAACTCTCTGCTCTACAGCAGAGAATTCGCACTGAGGAGAAACCTTATCAATGTAATCATTGTGGTAAAGCTTTTACACGGAGGGACCACCATAGAGAACATCAGAAAATCCACACTGGGGAGAAACCTTATGAATGTAATCAGTGTGGAAAGGCTTTCAGAGTCAGCTCCAGTCTTGCTGAACATCAGAGAATCCACACTGGGGAAAAACCTTTTGAATGTAATCAGTGTGGTAAAACTTTTTCAAAGTGGGCCAACCGTAGAAGACATCAGAAAATCCACACGGAACAGAAACCTTATGAATGTAATCAGTGTGGAAAGGTCCTCAGAGGCAGCTCCAGGCTTGCAGAACATCAGAGAGTCCACACTGGAGAGAAACCTTATGAGTGTAATCAGTGTGGAAAGGCCTTCAGAGTCAGCTCTAGTCTTGCTGAACATCAGAGAATCCACACTGGGGAGAAACCTTATGAATGTAATCAGTGTGGAAAGGCCTTCAGAGGCAGCTCCAGGCTTGCTGAACATCAGAGAGTCCACACTGGAGAGAAACCTTATGGATGTAATCAGTGTGGAAAGACTTTCAGAGTTAGTTCCAGGCTTGCTGAACATCAGAGAGTCCATACTGGAGAGAAACCTTATGAATGTATTCAGTGTGGAAAGACTTTCAGAGTTAGTTCCAGGCTTGCTGAATATCAGAGAGTCCATACTGGAGAGAAACCTTATGAATGTATTCAGTGTGGAAAGACTTTCAGAGTCACCTCCAGTCTTGCTGAACATCAGAGAATCCACACTGGGGAGAAACTTTTTGAATGTAATCAGTGTGGTAAAACTTTTGCAAAGAGGGCCAACCTTAGAGAACATCAGAAAATCCACACTGGACAGAAACATTTTGAATGTAACCAATGTGGAAAGGCTTTTAGAAACAAGTCAGGTCTAGTTAAACATCAGAGAATCCACACTGGAGAGAAACCTTATGAATATAATCAATGTGGAAAGGCATTTAGAGTCAGCTCGAGTCTGGTCAAACATCAGAGAATCCACACTGGAGAAAATACAAGCCATGTGGTAGAGCCTTCAGGCAAAAGTCAGTCCTTTTTTCACATCAGAGAATTCATATAAGTTATAAATCTCATCAGTGACATGATGGAGGAGAGGCATGTAACTGAATTATAGAGCTTTGTAGACAGCAGAAAAATCTGCATACAAGCCATTTATGGCCTCTATGTGAAGAAAGCTTTCAGCCAGAAATCATGTCTTATCCTTTCATCAGAGGATTCTGTGAACAAGATTTTTACTGAGCCAGTTTATAACATGAGAATGCTTGGAACCACACAAAGCAGGCCTAGAAACCAGGGGTGCCAGTAATTAAGTTGTTTAATTAATCGAGGAATGTTCCCTTACCTGAAGTGAAAGCATATGTTTTATACTTATGTCACCACTGGAGAAGCAGAGGGGAAGGTGGATTACAAACAGTCTTTTAGTGGTTTTCCATGAGAAACCCACAAGTCCCAAAAAAACAACAATTCTGGAGTCGCATCTTTGGGGCTCGTGACCACCTCTGCTAAAGTAGAGAACCAGAGTTCTGTGAGGGGAACAGGTTCTCCAGATTCCCTTCACTTAAGGTCCAATGGTTGTCACCCTTGTCATAATTTTGATAATTGTGACTCCCAAGCTAGAGAGCCAACTCTTGAAAAAAAATTTAATTGTTAGTATATTCATTACAAAGATCATGTCGATTAATATGAAAATTATGAGTTCCTTTCTCTACTTACTAGGAAGAAACTGATCAATGTGCTCCAAGGGACATGCTTTTCTCTGGAACATGCAGGTCACTAATGAAGGCTAAATTTTGTGTCTGATTATAACAGAATCGTGAAATAAGGGGAAATAAATCATGCCATCCCACCGGGTTGTAAACCAAAAGTGTGGAAATAGGCTCATAGATTGTAGGACTGAGTGGAGGAAAACATCTGGATGTTCTCATAAACAGAATGTCCCCAGAATTAGGAAATGAGCTCACATCAGTATTATGTCAACTGGGGGGAAATGTTTGGTGAAGAGAAGAAATGAGAGGTCTTTGATCAAGGGAATATAAAAGGATAATTTTGGGAAATCTTGCGATCTACAGGTCAACTATATGTATATATGCCAGGCCTAGAGGCCTGAGGGCTACCCGGGTCTTACCTTACCTATCGCAGGTCTTCGGCTGGCCAAACCGGATAAACGTATGAGAGAAGAGACTTTCCAGAGTCGAGCAAGGGTTAGGCTTTATTCAGGGTCTTGGTTACATGTGCAGGGGGAGCTCTTCCTTAGGAGAGAGAGAAATCTCCCAAGGAGGCAAAGATCTTACAGTAAGAGAATGAAAGCAAAAGTGGAAGTGGGGAGAGAGGGGAGAGGGAAGAGCGAAGAGAGAAGGAAGAGGGGCCTTCTGTCCTGTAAGGGTCCCTCAGCGCTAAGAGCGCCTTCAGGCTTTCCTGACCCTACTTAAGCTCTCCGGCTGCATAGTTTGCACCTGAATACCGTGCCTGTTAGATAACAATAGGTGTGCTCAGATCTGGGCCAATCTCGAGGGCGGGGATGCTCTCTCCCAGCACTTTTCTCACGGGAAGAGGTGGAAATGCACGAGATAGCTTGGTCTCACACCTCAATTCCCTGCTGTTCCCTGGGGGGCCTCATGAGAACTCTAAGGTTTAGAAGTTCTCACCTTTACCCGCCCGAGACTGTCCACATGGAACTGAGCTTACACCCCCAACATATATATTTGCCTATGTTCAGGCAATTGCATATGACAATCAAGAAACTCTTCGTTCACTGATTTTTGTGAACCAACAGCCATGATGATGAGGAAGGAATTCCCCTGAAGGACTTCAGGCAGAGTAGAACCATCGTGTGAGAAAACAGTTGCTCATAGTTTGTAAGAGGCCCTGCCATATCTATCTAACCAGCATCCCATGCTTGCTCCTGCTCTACTAGCCTGACGGGAATAGGAAGGAGCTCCCAACAATGTAAGAGCCATCTGAGGTGATGGTTACATAAAATCCGGAGCTCTGAACAGTACAAGGGACCTCCTGGGACTTCTCTACAGGAGATGGTTTGTGTCTTGATAATTCTAAATAGACTTTCCTGTGGTCAGATCAGCCAAAGCAAATGGGGTGAAAATGAACACTTCTGCAGGATTTGCAAAGCCTTCAAGAAGAGAGTCTTTCCCTCTATTTTTCTAACTCTGGTCCAGTCAGCTAGGTTGACAAAAGGCACACCAGAGGGCAACTGTTTTTTCCTCCACTCCGCAGAAATTTATAGTGTCATTAAAGTTTAAATTTATGACTTTAATAAAGAAGGTGGAACCATGATGGTCCTGTAGGGGCAAAAACTTAACCTGAACTCTCGCAAATCCTCAAACAACTTTAAATTATGCTTTGAATCCAATTCTGGTGGGGAAGTACCAACAAAAATTCAGGATAAAACAATTTTCCAATCCAAGACAACTTAGGAGGTCACAGGACAAGTGACAATGGTTGGGTCTGGAGACCCATGTAGTGAAGGCCACTCCTCATCAAAGCAGCACCTTGGAGAGCCCTCAGCTCCTTGACAGTCACGGGGTCAAACAACTGGTCTGAAGGTGATTGTAAGGAACCTTTTGCTGGCATTGGGCCTAGGTCCATCTTGTGTTGCACATACACATTTTCATGTCAAAATCTCAATAAAGGGAAGAGGGAAGAAAAAATTTGGGACTCAATTCTTTTTTCAAAATGTTTTAAACATTGTTTTTGCATGTAGTTGGAAAAAATGAAAAGTGAAATTTTTTACAACAAAAAATAAAGTGCTGCACTCAATGTGCAAACAAATTTGGAAACTTCCAAAGTAGCCACTGGATTAGAAAATGTCAGTTCAAGTCTCCATCCTAAAGTAGGGTTGTGCCTGATGCCAGTGATCTGGGCCACTGAAATTTATGAGAAAATGCAGAGAGGGGTTGCTTTCAAAGACATGGTCATTTAGAGTCCATCATTAACACCACATTACTCACCCCTCAAGCAGATGGGATCCATTATCTTCTGGAGAAAGGGGCAAAATCTCAACTTCTGAAACTGCTTCCTGCTGGCAAGATCTATACAGCTGTCTTTGGCTTGAGGGGGTCCCAGAGAGGAGGTTGACCGGAACCAAGCACAGCTTGCATGCAGGAGCCAATGGGGGGACATGTGCTGGTACCTACTGATTGCTATAAATCATAGGTCAATGGCCTGTAGTCTGGAAGACACAAATCTGAAAAGCAGGGTTCAAATACTGGGGGAATTAAAAGTGATGTCAGAATGAGGGAAAATAATGTAAAGGCAGCAAGTGCCCCATTAGAATTTCCACTCTGATCCCAACTCCTCCAAGAGGACCAGATGCTATTGGGAAGTAATAATACTATGGCAGGTAGAAGTTTTCCACCCCTGGCTTCAATAGTTACACAAATGAATTTACCACAGACTGACTTTTATTCCAACTAGAACAAAAGACTTAGGAGAATACTTATGTAATGAGATTACCTCCCTCTAACAAAATTGATTGCACTGAATTTCTCTTCCCCAAACCAAAGAGGTTTCTGAGTTTCAGTAATTAATAGAATAATCTAATTATTAAGTTGTTTAGGATATAGAAAGGAACATAAGTTTAGCCCGAATAGCTCAAATCTGAAACACCTTTTTCTATTGCAGCTTTAGTCTATGAGATAATAATTCACATGACTGCTGGCAGGCAAGTGACAGGTCTGAGTATTAATTTACCAAGGTGGAGTAAATTTGTTGTTTGGCTATACATTCAGGTCAAAACAGCAATATCTCACTACTTGCATTGTACTTCTATCTTTGACCATTTGCTCTGATTACAGAAATTTGGTATAAAATGATACAGCAGTGACTTGTTTATATCAAGTGTGACAGAATAAAACATCCTTTGCTCTGTTGATTTCAGGCAACTCACAGTTTTCCAACCACGTAGTATCAATTGCACCTCATAGCCAAGTGGGTAACATTCCTTTTCCAAAGAACATAGTGGGGAAACTGAGCCAGGAGGATCATATCTTAGAATGAGGCTAAAACTGGTCTCTCAGCTTTTCCAGATGCAGACCTCCAACTATGTCACATTATCTCTGAGTAGTTTGTGGCATTTCTGTCAGATGGTGGATTATTGACTACTGTTTTATTTATTCATGGATTAGTATGATCTGTTAGACAACTCCAAATCAGTTCTGGTCCTATGAGCCTTTGCAAACATTAAGTTTCACTAATCACAGCTTAGGGGAAATTTTACCAGGACCTACATGTCAGATTTAAAATTTGTCCTGGTAAAAATGTTATTTTTATAAACTTTAGATGTTATTTCTATAAACTTGTAAATTCTCAGCAAGCCAAGTTAGTGGGATCTCCCTGACCCAAACATGTTCTTTTGACAGTTTACACAATTAGGGGGATTCACAAAAAACCCTGAGAAAGGACTACCTCTCCACTCCTTAGAACTGCTGGGGGCAGTCCCTTTTGACTAGCCCTAAGTTCTGCTGTGAATGGGCAGAACCAGTACAGATAAAGCTTCATCCCCTCCTTTCCACAAACACATACACACTATTCAATGACCAGTTTTAGATTTAAGCATTGGTTATTGTCCTTCGTCTTCAGAGAGGACCAAAATGACATCACCATGATAAAGTGAAATTTCTGTGTGTTCGACTGTGGCTGGTCAGACCAATATGAACTTGGAATGGTCTACCACAGGTTGGGCACAGATAGTCCGTGTGAATATTTGGGGTGGATAACCCAAGTGTGTGCATCCTGCGTTTACTTTATGCTGTCTCAATTCTGCTTTGCTCAAAGAGCACAGTACCCTTTCTGATGTGGGCACGCCATGCTGAGCAGTCCTGTGCCAGTGTCTCCCATGTTGCACAGTCAAATCCCAAGTTCTTGAGAGAGACCTTGAGAGTGTCTTTGTATCGTTTCTTCTGACCAGCATGTGATCACCTGCCCTGTGCGACTTCTCTGTAAAACAGTCTTTTTGGCAAGTGTACATTTAGCAGCTGCTGAATTTCCCCATCATTTCCATCAAACCAGTCTTGGCGTTTGCGAGTGTTCTGACCCAGATGAGCAGATGCAGTAGTGTACACCAAATATCTGAAAGCTGCCTACTCCTTTTCTGCTCCACTGTTGCCAATTGTGTGTTGGTTCAACGTTCCCTCCAAGTTAGCAACAAACTGTTCATGCTCAGAGAAGAGCTCTAATTCATTGACATTAATTCCTCTGGTGGTCATTTAACCTTGGGGGTGCCACTTTTGATGAATGCGAATAGTTAGGTTGGAAAGGATAAGTCTCTGGTCAGTCCAGCACTCTGCACCACACATTGCCTTTGTCACTCTCACATCTTGTCTGTCTCTTCTCCTTACAATCACATGGTCTATTAGATGGTAATGTTTGCTGCAATGGTGCATCCATGAAGTTTTATTGCGTTTAGGTAAACAGAAGACAGTGTTGGTGATGAGAAGGTCATGCGATGCACAAGTCTTCAGCAGTAAATCACCATTGCTGTTGCTGTTTCCAACTCCATTCCTCCCTAGGACTCCCTGTCAAGTCTGGTAGTGTGACCCTACTCTAGCATTAAAGTCGCTCAGAATTATAATCTTGTCCTTTTTTGGCACATTGATGATAAGGTCTGTAGGTCTTCATAAAATGTTTCTTTGACTTCATCAGGGTTTGTCATGGTCGGAGCATAAGCACTGATGATAGTGGCATGGTGTTTTCCTGCCAGTGGCAATCACATTGTCATGAGCCTGTCATCCACTCCTTTTGGCAGGCATATCAGCTTGGTGATTAGACTAGTTTTGATTGCAAAACCCACACCATCTTCACAGCACTCCCCTTCGCTGTGTCCACTCCAGAAAAAGACATATCCAGCTCCAACTTCAGTAAGCTGGCCTTCATTTACCAACCTTGTTTCACTCAGGGCTGCTATTTGGACATGATACCTGTTGAGTTCTCCTGCAACAAGAGCAGTTCTTTCAAGTCTACTGAATTTTGTTTTGTCTACTAGTGTGTCATGTTCCATCTGCTGATGGTGAGTGGAGTCATCTTTGCAGATGTTTTTCTACATTTTGTATATTTTTTTGTGTTTCAACCACATAGTGGGATTGCCACAATAATCAGACCAGGGTTGGATAAGCAGACAATGCTTAGTGCACATTTTCTAGCCCCCTTCCTCACATCGGGAGGTGAGCAATGCTATCCTTAAAAGGCTGCTCAGACATCGAGGGGCCTACTGCGTCCCACTGCTGCTTCCAGTGAGAAACGACCCTATGGCCTGGGCCATCTGTATGCAGGGTTGTGACTACAGCTCCCAGTGTATCCACACCTGCTGCTTCATCACTTGCATGTGGCCACAGCGCTTTGAGGCATAATAATGAAATGGTGAGGGTGACGTCTTGATTCATGTGTAAATTGAATTTAAGTGATGCAGAGTTGCACGAAGTTGTCATCCTCACTCTGTACCCCAGAGTCATCATAGTCCAGTGGCAGGATAGAGTCAAGACGACTGGCGATGGCTCAGGATGCAGTGGATGACCTTGGCATCTTCAGCGTCTAACCAAGCTCTGAGCACTCCACATCGCCTGCTTCATCTGCCTTCATGGCCATTGGGACAAATTGTTCTCATCCGCCCATTCTACTAGAGGAAGTCTTCACATGCTTGGGGCAGACACCCCCTGTAACTCACCAATGGGTTTGAGAACCCTTGGTTACCCTCAACCTCGTTTGGCCCGTCTGCTAAAATGATTTAGCGGGGTGTGGCCGCTGCTCATGCTGCAACTTCTTGGAGCCACAGGTGAGAGTTAGATGGAACAGGTGGACACCAAAGAGCTCTGGAAAGGGTTTGGCAGCCATCACACCAAAAGTACTGGTCCTCCCTGAACACACCCTACACCCCAGGTTTAAGCATTAAAAATCACCCAAATATCTTAGTTCACAGTTCTGGAATTTTCATAAGTGAGAGTCAAACTGTTTTAGCTCCAACTTCCTCTTCATCTTGGCTAAGGTAAAAATACCCAGTTTTCTCATGGCAGTTACAAAACTTTATAAGAGAGGGTTAACAGGGAAAGATTTTTTCCACTGTCTTTAGTTTCTCTCATTCCATACTCCAATGACATCCAAGTTATGTAAAGTTGCTTGACATAATTGAAACAAAAGTTTACCAGTTTATAACAAATTCATTTCCAATCAGGTGACTTCAGTTTTGTTGAATGTGTTTCCAAATTACACAGAGAATCAGCATCTTATCATTAACATGTTAAAACCAGAACTTTAAAAGAGTGGGCTTAGCAAGTGCAGAGGCTGGCTGGCTTCTTACCTCACACTGCTTTAATCCATCTTACTTTCCTCTCTCCCCCCAGCTGCTAGGGAAGGAGGCTCAGTGAGCAGGATGCACTAAAGGATCATGCTTCCAGGCTTGGTGAGCCGTACCCACAGTGTGCAGGGTCCAGGGCTCTTGGCAGTGGGGCCCCTGCTGTAGCTGCTGACTTTCCTCCACCTTCTGTGTCCAGGAGGACACTTACCTCAATTACTCATCCTGCCATAATTAATCTGTTCCTTTGTATTTTGAACTGGGGTGACTCTTTAGTGCAGGACTGTGATAGTAGGGGATGTTAATTTTCTTCTTTCAAAAATAAATAAATATGACCAAAAAATAAATCAGAAATGAGGAAGTGAATAGAATTTAAGAGAAGCTAGATGTGATACATATATAGAGAAAATTGAACAAATATAGAAAGAAATATGCCTTTTTCTCAGTGGTTCATGGTACATTTATGAAGACTTTCCACACATTAGTACATACACATTTTACAGTTAAAAGCACAAAATCAGAAATATTAAAAATATTGTTTTCAGGTCATAATGCAATGAAATTGTATTTAATAAGGTACTAAGGAAACAGATTAAAAGCTAATTGAAATGAAATTAAAGGCAAGATTTATGAAATTGAGAGTAAACAAAACATTGAGTTAATAAAACTAGCAGTTGGCTTTATGAAAAAGAAGTGAATAACTGGTTAATTTTATTAACAAAAGGGAAAAGAAAATCAAGTCTCTACTATAAAAAGTGAAAGGGGTAAATATGCCACTAACAAAGATGAAATTAAAACAAATATAAGGAATTATTTTTCCCAATTATATGCCAATAAATTCAATAATGTAAGATAAATGGAAGAATGAATGGCATTTATGGGGGCTGTTCACCCTGAGCAGACAGGTTTATCTGACCAGCAGGGCCTGTCGATCCTGAAGGAGCTCGCTGTGAGTAACGGTTGAGGCGGGAGGCAAAGATGTAAGGCAACTCCGTTTATTCAAACTAGCTCAGGCACTTATATAGTATCATGTACACCTTAGTTACATAAGCAGCACAAACAAGATTAAACTAGTTTAAGCAAGTTTTGCTACTGCTTTCCAGCCACGTTTCAGGAAGTATCTGGTGGTGAACAGGGGCAGGACCCTTCCTCCCAGCACCATCTTGTTCATGCCTTACCAATCTCCCCTCAGATTACCTGAGCTGTGATTGGTGTACGCCGTTCAAGAGAGCTGAGGGTTGGCAATTCCCTTAAAGAAGAATGTTTACCAAAATACAAATTTCTTAGTTTAGCAGAAGAGAAAATTGAATATTGAAATAGGCATATTTCAGAAAAAAGAAATTGAACAGACCATAAATGAGCATCAGGACCAAAAGGATTTACAAGTGATTTCTATCAAACATTTAAAAATCAACTAATTCCATTATTAAGTAAATTATTTGCAATAGTTGTCAAAGAAAGTGTTCTTACCAAGCTATTTCTATCAAATAAATATGATACTGACCACTAAACCAAGAAGAACAAAAACGGGAAAAATTATAGACCAATTTCATTGGTGACGATGGAAGCAAGAATCCTAAAAAGCTAAAAGATTACAAAGATTATACCTTATATTCACTTGGGATTTATACCAGGAATGCAAGAAAAATACTAAGATAATTGATTATATCAATAATGAAAGGTTTTTTAAAGTTCATATTATTATATCAAGAGATGTAGTAAAAGGCTTTGATAAAGTTCGACACTCATTTTTGCTGAAAACACTTGGAAATATTGGTATAAATGGATTTTTCCTCAAATTGATAAAGTGTTTATCTAAAGCCATTAGTCAGCATTATTTGTCATGCGAAGAAATTAGAAACCTTCCCAGAAAGATCAGTTGTGAAACAAGAATGAAAACTGTCACCAATATTATTCAATAACGTAGTGGAAATTCTAGCAATAGCATTTGAAAAGAGAAAGAAATAGAAGGAATCAGGATAGAGAAGGAGGTAATAAAGCTATCTCTTTTTTGAAGACAAGATGATGATATTCTTGGAAAATTCCAGAGTCAGATAAAAAGTATGTTGCAATTATTAATAAATTTAGCCAAATAGTAGAATATAAAATAAACACACATAAATCATCAGCATTCCTGTAGGTATAAAAAAACAATCTGTGCTACAGAAATGGTAAAAAAAGCACCCCATTTAACATAACTCTAAACAGTATAAAATACTGTGAACATACTTGCCAAAACAAACAAAATTATCAAAAACAAAAACTTCTTATACAAAGAGCATCAGATTTAAATAACTGAAGAAACAAATTGTTCATGTGTAGGCAGGGCCAATATAATAGCAATGACAACTTTACCCAAACTAATTCATATATTCAATCCCAGCCCAATTAAATTACCAAGAAAAATTGATTGAATGATGAAATAAATTGACAAAGTTCTCCTGAAAAAACAAAAAGTCAAGAATATAAAAAAAATGAAAAAATTTGGTTGGTTGTTGTCCTTCATTCTTAAAGAGAACCAAAATGACATCACTATGCTAGAGTCAAGTGTCTTATTGTGGCTGATCAGACCAATAAGGACTTAGAATGCTCTACCACAGGTTAGGCACAAATAGTCCATGTGAACATTAGGGGTGGATACTCGAAGTTTGCCTATCTCATGTTTCCTTCGAGCTGTTTCAATTCTGCCTTGCTCATAGAGCACGGCATGTTCTCTGGTATGGGCATGCCATGCTGAACTGTGCCAGGGTCTCCCATGTCACACAATCAATTCCAAACTTCTTGAGAGAGACCTTGAGAGTGTCCTTGTATAGCTTCTTCTGACTACCACGTGATCACTTGCCCTGTGTGAATTCTCCATAAAATAGTCTTTTTGGCAAGCATGCATTTTGCACTTGAACAACGTGGCCAGCCTACTGAAGTTGCACTCTCTAAAGCAGATTTTGAATGCTTGGCAGTTTGGTTCAAGTTAGGACCTCAGTGTCTGGTACCTTATCCTGCTAGGTGATCTTCAAAATCTTCCTAAGACAGTTCAAATGGAAACAATTCAGTTTCCTGGCATGGCACTGGTACACTGTCCAGGTTTCACAGGCATACAACAATGAAGTTAGCACCACAGTTCTGTAGACCTTCAATTTGGTAGTCAGTCTAATATCTCTTCTCTCCCATACTTTCCTTCAGAGCCTCCCAAGCACTGAGTGAGCTCTCACAATGCATGTAACAACCTCATTATCAATGTGTATATCCCTGGAAAGTACACTACCAAGGTAAGTGAACTTATCCACAGCATTCAAAACTTCTCCATTTGCCATAACTGATAGTTCCAGATATGAGTAGTATGGTGGTGGTTGATGGAGCACTTGTGGCTTTTTTTTCTTTTTGGTGTTGTTAGGCCAAATTTAGCACGTGCAGCAGAGAATTGATCCATACTTTGTTACATCTCAGCTTCAGAGAATGCACTGAGGGCACAGTCATCTGTAAACAGAAAATCATACCCCCAAACTCCCTCCACTTTGGTTTTGGCTTGTAGCTTTTTTGAGTTGAAGAATTTACCATCAGTGCAGTAGCTGATCTTGATGCCATGTTCATCCTCATTGAAAGCATTTGACAACATGGCTGAAAACATCATACTAAAAAGCATGGGAGCAAGCACACAGCCCTGTTTCACTCCATTGGTGACTGGGAAGGCATGAGAGCATTGTCTATTTTCTAGAACCAGGGCAAGCATGCCATTATGAAATTGACATACAATGCTGATGAACTTCTCTGAACAACTAAATTTGTTGTATATCAGAGAATTTACAATGTGATCAATGTGGAAAGGCTTTTATACAGAAGACCATCTTAGACTATATTATAAAGTCCACACTAGAGAGTTAACTTATCAATGTAATGATAAATTATGAATATAATCAATGTGGAAAGATTTTCAAATGTAGTTCCACTTTTGCCAAACATCAGAGAATCCACACTGGAGAGAAACCTTATGAATGTAATCAGTATGGAAAGTCTTTCAGAGGCAGCTCTTGCTAACCATCAGAGAATCCACAAAAAAAATTTCTTGTGAATGTAATCAGCCTGGAAACCTTTTAGAAGCAGCTCCAATTTTGCTAACCATCAGAGAATCCATACTACAGCAACAACCTTATGAATGAAATCAGTGTGGAAAATCTTTCCTAAAGAGGGATAATCTTGCTTTACCTAAAAGAATACTCACTAGAGAGACATCTTAGGATGTAATCAATGTGGAAAGACTTATACAAATGGGGCAGTCTTACTACATCAAAGAATCCACACTGAAGGGAAATCTTGTGAATGTAGTCACTGTAGAAAGGCTTTCAGGCAGAGAGTGAGTCTTGCTGAACATCAGAGAATCTACAATGGAAAGAAATTCCTAAGTGTAATCAGTGC